>NC_070648.1:3094853-3259853 GCF_947347685.1 Pleuronectes platessa | reverse complement strand
TGTGTGAGATGAAACGAGGAGTTTTTGAAGAAAAACGTCGGTGAATATTCATGAGGGAGAAAACAGGACACTGACACTTTGTATTTATTCTTTTTGTTCCTGAGCTTTGATTTCTTCTGACTTTCATGATTTTATTTCTATTCTCTGTCTGGGAGGGAGATTCGACCTGTTTCGGAAAACTAACTCATTTAGTTAGTTGCACCATGTGATATGAAAAAATACTTATTATAAGAAAAAAATATTATTTGAATTAAATCAACATCATAACTTGTTCCTCAGAGGGATGTTACTCTGAATTTGAAAATTGTAAATAAATTGTAAAAAAAGATGGACGACGGCTCAGCTATACACAAATGAAGCCAAAAATGCAAACTGCCCCCTGGTGGCTGGCTGCAGTATAGGTTAGAAACTCCATCACCATATACTGTCGATGAAGTTGAGGCTTTTATTTGAATGTGGGGAAAAACTTCAATTTGTCGCAGCTGGATTGAAAAAGCAACAGCTCTGCTATATTTCGATGCAGATGAAATTTAATAGAATATATATATTTACATATTTTTCATTCACATCTTATTGTAAATGACGACTGAGCTCTGATTTGTCCAAGCATCTTTCTAGTTATTTCTTATTTGTCAACAGAATTATGCAAAATCTACTGAGTGAGATGGAGGCTGAGAAGAACCAATACAAAACATAGGTCTGTCAATTTTTGTTTGAAATTCAAACATGAATTTTAATGTGTCGGTCGGACTCTGAACATCATGAACATTTTTCAACATCGATCTCTACTTTAAAAAGAAAAGTGAATCATTCAGGTTCTCCTCTATAAGAACGAAACCATCATGTGCAGGATGGTTGGGCCTGATGGTCGAGTGGGAAACTCGACTGAGGCGAATTCCTGCTTGTGGTGTTTTGGTTTCGCAGCAGTTTTATGACATTTTGTGACATTTAATTAGATATTTAGTTTTCGTGAGGAGGATCATGTTCCTCAGACACCGTGACGCCTGCGTCTTGCCTCTGGGGGTTTTGATCCCGTTGTGTCGCTGGCGGCTGCGGCTCCTTTGTCTCAGGATTATCCACGTTATCCTCCCGGGGATTCATCGCTGCTCCAGCGGCTTCAGATCTGTCACATGCAGCAGGAAGAAGATTCTGGTTTTGTGAGAGAAGCAGGAATTAAACTTAATCTGAGGTTTTTGGGGAGCGGGACAAACTCAGGCCGCAGCGCTGGACGCCGCCTGATGAATGAAGCTGTCACTTGGCCCCGAGCGGGAGAGTGTCACAGGGGGTGAAAGGGAAACACCAGAGTCAGCTGTCCTGGCTGTGATGCTAAGCTAAGCTAGCCACTCCATTGAAAGCCAATGACATAATGACAGGAGAGTCAACAGATGAAGAAAAGAGGTTTAATTGCTTCCACCAGTCACAAGGTCGCTGACAAGACACTGTGAGATGAGGAAAAAGTTTTTCATCCACGTAGACGTTTTTCTGATGTTTGTTCACAAACAAGATAAAACTTAGATCTTCTCACGATTTATTTTAATATTTTTTTGTTTCAAGCAATGAAGAGAAACAAGTCGAGTCTGAACCAACGTCTGAAGAGGAACAAACATCTCCAGAGGAAAAGAGATTTCTCACAATCAGCACAAACCAGCGCGTGTGTGTGACAGCAGCTTAAGTCACTTTGTAAATGACGTTTCCACACACACACACACACAGACACACACAGACACAGCCTGAGGGTGTGTGAGCGTGAGGATGTTTTTCTGTATATGCACATTAATAGAAATTCAGAGGCAAAGCCTGAGGGCTACACACACACACACACACACATACATACACACACACACACACACGCAACACGCAGGGTCGTCATGCTGATGCAGCAGAAATAAAAGAGTTTTCTTCTGGTTTAAACTTCTTACTTTTGTTCGTCAATGTTTCCAGATTCTTTGGTGACACACACACACACACACAGTGTCTCTCTCACACACACACACACTCTGTCTCTCTAACACACACACAGCTGGTTGGTGACAGACGTCTGACGACCATATGGCGCATTTGCGGTGAAAGAAAAAAAGTATAAAAAGCTAAATCATATTGAAAAATTCTTTTGTTTCTAAAAAATCATATAAATTAAGTTGTAATTGTCTGAATATTTACAGTAACTTCACATTTTTGCAGGACCTAAACACACGATATCCAAAAGATTTCAATGACTTTCCAAAGCCTCAGCTCAAAGAGTTTGAAACTTTCAACTGTCAAGTGTTCAAGGGCCTCAGGGACTGGGGGGGGGGTTGAACAGTTCGCACACAGTCTATTTCCTCACGCCGCTCTTCACGTGTCCTCTGTTCTTCTTCTTTGTGGTTTTCTTCTCCTTCATTTTGGCCTCTGGGGGTTTGGTGAGGGGGGAGGCAGAGGGTGCCTGGTTGTGGTGGGAGGGGCCTGGTGGTTTAGACTCCGCCTCCTGCCCAGTGAGGGGAACAGGCGTTTCCACGTCTATGACCAGGGAGGTTTCATCAGGAAACACCGTCACCTGAAACACGGTCACAGATGTTTTAATATAAGAGGCTGTCAGTGTGTGTCTGTGTCTGTGTGTTTGTGTATTTACCTTTTTGTCGCTCGTCTCTGCCGCCTTCATGTCGCTGATCAGTTCATCTTTATGTCTGTGAAGAGATTAATCACAGTCAAACAAGTGCACCTTGGGCCTGGGGGCTGCTGTATAGGTCATAACCCAATAAGAAGAAGAAATAGAAAAGTTTGGGGAAGAATAAAGAAATAACATCTTTAGAGACAAGGTGTGTGTGTGTGTGTGTGTGTGTGTGCGCGTGTTGGTTGTTTACCTGGTGGCGTCCCTCAGCTCGTCCTCAGCTCGCTGCAGTCTCTCCTCCAGCTGCTTCCTCTCACTCTGAACACTTGCCAGGTGTTTACCCAGAATTCTCAGCGAGCGCTCCTTCCGACTCACCTCCTGCTGAGCTGAGGACAGAACCTGAAGAGAGACGAGGAATTCACCAGCAGTAAATAATGAACTGTTGTAATTACAACTTACATACAACACATCAAGAAGAAACAACGACACAGGTGGTGCGTCAGGTGTCTATGGACGTACCTGTGTGGTGTGGCTCAGAGTGCGTTGTGTGTCGCTTTGCTCGCGGGTGTGTGCGTCCTCTTGCAGCTGCAGAGTGTGAAGCTGGTCGGTTTGTTCCTGGATCAACGACTGAGCCTCCCGCTCTCTGGTCAGAGCCTCACGGAGCTCCATACACACGCTGTGGAACCGCTCAGCCGGGACCTGCACACACAGACACACACAGCCTTAGGATCGACAGCAGGTGTGTGTGTATGTGAGTGTGTGTGTGGGTTTGAGTGTGTGTGAACAGCCTCACCGTCTTGCAGGTGTCCTCTCCCTCCCGTCGCCGTCCCCTCTTCACATTGGCGGCCTCCAGCCTCAGACTCCGCCTCTCCACCTCGGCCGAGTGCAGCCGTTGGCTGAAGAGCAGGAAGTGCTGCTGGAGGGTGGACACCAGGGCCTGATGGGAGGACACATGCAGAGGTCAAAGGTTATTCATTTATAAAGGACAGAGAGTAGAGCCCTGTGGAACTCCATTTCCAAAACATATTCTAATCAATAATAAAAACAAATTTATTGAGGAACCTTCAAGTTCAGCTGCGGGGGCGTCAATCTGCAAGACACTGTGTCTGATTGGGTGAGGAGGTGATCCAGGAGGCGGGACAAACCCGAATGAGCTGCAGCCATCACCTTTGGAGGGGCGGAGTCTGGAGAGTGGGAAAGACGTTGTCACTGACCACTTCAAACAAACGGACCCAGTGATTGACCCATAGTGTGTGGCTGAAGTTACCAGTGTGTGCTAGCGCCCCCTGCAGGTCGGCCATGCAGGACATGATGATGGAGGAGAGGCATTTAGAGCGAAGCCACCGAGCGCACACACCTTCACGACCTTCATCACCATCATGGTCTTCATCTAAGAAACAAGTAAACAAAGAGTTTGGAAAAAGTTTCCACTGGAATCGTCTCCCATGACAGTTTCAACTCTTTCCATGAACTGGTCATCAACCGGCACCTGGTTTCTTTTGAATCTTCCGTGTTGCCGTAGCCGTCTCTCCACAGACACACACTGCCGGAGCCCCGCCTCCTCTCTCCACCCGCAACAACACCGTCGTCTTTTTAGCCAGTGTGCACCACCTCCTCACTGCCAACACCGCCCACACGCTCCTCCTCCACCTCCTCACCGCCATCTTCCCTCTTCTCTCCTCCTCCTCTTCTTCCTCGTCGCCCAGAGCGTTGGCCAGCCTCCTCACCTCCTCTTCTAGCACCTCCCTCTCCACCAGGCGTCTGCACAGGAGGCGTTTCTGCTCACAGAGCGTCCACAGGCGGTGGTGGGTGTGTTTCATCGCCCCGGCCAGCAGGGTGCAGGCGGACAGGAGGGAGGCCGACTCCCTGCGGCTCTTAGAGAGGAGACCCCGGAGCCGAGCGAGGTCGGAGGTCATGGAGGAGCGGTGGAGCTCGAAGGAGGAGACGTGATCACGTAGAGAGTCGCACTGAGAGCGACTCACCTGAGAGAGGAAGATGAAGATGTTGCATCATCTGACAGAGTCTGATCTGCTGCTGGGAAGTGAGTTCGTCCTCATGGGGACAATAAGTGATGATTCAGAGTCTGAAACGAACTGAAGGGATGATAGAGTGAAAACTTAGTTCTGCTGACTCAGCTCTGAGCGTCTCTGTGGCTGCAGGGGAGTCGGTCGTCTGTTACCTGCAGCTCGTTCTGCAGCTGGGTCAGCTGGTTGCTCCAGGCCTCCTCCCTCCTCCTCACGCCCTCCTCCAGACGAGACAACGCACGCTGCTGATGGCGCTGCAGCTCACGTACGCACACGCTCTTCTTCTCGCACGCGCTCTTTAGGCGCTCGATCTGCAGAGGCACAGCGGTGACAGGTGAAAGCTAACCCAACATGGATGTGAGAACTTCCTGTTCTGACACTCACCTTGTCGTTGGCCTTGTGGAGGTCCGAGCTCAGCCGGTCCACCTGCTCGCTGATGACATCACACAGCTCCGTCCAGGTGAAATTACCCAGGATGCTGTGGGGCTGAGTGAGGAGGACGCAGCCGGCCAGGAGGCGCTGGTAGAGACAGTGGAGGAAGGACAGACGAGCCTGCGACACAGAGAGAGACGACGTTTACGAGATTAACTCAGCGTCTTCATCAGGGTAATTTAATACTTTCAACTTAACAAAGTTATCATGTCGAGAGACAAGACAGTGAAGAGAGAGAAAGAAAGAAAGAAAGAAAGAAAGAAAGAAAGAAAGAAAGATTACGATCAGTGACTGTATAAAAAGATGATCAATCATTGTATTTAACAGGTGAAGAGCAGAGAGAAGAGTGAAAAACAGCTAAATAATAAGTCTCACGACCTTTGACTCGTTCTCATAGCTGTTCATAATTTTCTGGATCTCAGCCGCCCTCTCCTCTCTCTCTCTCTGCAGCTCGGCCTGCAGACCGCGGCTCTGCGTTGACCAATCAGAGCTCTCCTGGCGAAGGCGAGTCACCTCCTCCTCCAGTTTGACCGACACCTGAAGCAAAAGAGTCAGACCACAGAGAAGTCAGAATTTTACTTCCCAGTAAGATCTGGTTTGGTAATCGGACACTGACCTGGATCTGTCTGCTCTGATCTGAGCTCAGCTGTTGCAGGTTGTGGTTCTCCTCCTGCAGCCTTTGGTTCGTTAGAAGTAGATCCTGGACCTGCCGGAGAAAAACTACTTTATTTAAAAAGTTGAGAAGAAAATGAGGAATCTCATCAGGAGCCGAAAGTTCACCTGTTTCTCCGTCTCCTCCAGACCGAGCTGAGACGTGACGAGCGTAGTCTTCAGCAGCTGAAGCAGCTCAACAGAAGGTTTCCCATCATGCATTGCAGGGGAACTACAGCCTGTGTCCTGTGTGTGTTTACCTGTGTTGATGTGTTGGTGGAGTGTCTCTCTGATCTTCTGCACAAAGTTCATATGAGACTCCTCAGTGTCAGACTGAGTCTTCACTGCCTGAACACACAAACGCACACGCACACAAACACACACCCACACACACACACAGACACACAGACACACAGAGATTAAAGGGTAAATTCACCAAAACTCTTTTCAAAACTTTACATATCAAGGTGAATCAAAGTGAAACGAAATTATGTGGATTTATTTTAACTCGATCATAGGGAATTAAGAGTGTGTGTGTGTGTGTGTTTGTGTGTTACCTGTTCCAGCTGAGAGCGTATGTCACTTAGTCGTTTCTTTTCCTCCTCCAGCTTCTCTGTGAGGTCAGAGGTCATCGTCCTCTCCGTTTTCAGAGAAACGGTGAGGTCACACTTACACTGATCGTACTCCGCCTGCAACCTTCACACACACACACACACACACACACACACGCACGTGTTAACAACCCTATAAAGCACGGATATAAACATGATTGAACGTTGTGTTGTTTACGTTGTGACCTCACCGCTCCAGAGCCTGCCCCGTGCTGCTGCTCCTCTCTCTCTCCAGGGTGTAGGCTCTCTCGACCTCTCTGAACTGAGACCTTAGCAGCTCCAGGCTGGACTGCGCCTCCTGCTGGCCAGACCGCTCCACCGCCACTACCGCCTCCAGGTCTCGCACCCGCAGCTGCCAGGTCACATGATCACAGACAGATTTTATGTCACAGGGCTTATTTAACGCATATTAATGGGTTTAAATTTTTGGTTCAGTGTGATGAAGTGAAAATCACCTGGATGAGCTCAGAGTTGAACTTTGACTCCAGGTGAGCTGCTCGCTCCGCCTCGATGTTCGACTCCAGACTCCTCCCCCTCTGATCCGACGCCTGCAGAGAAACGACACAAAGGTGAACATGTCACGACTTCAGGAGGTTCTGTTTTCAGCTCTGTTCCAGAACATAGGTCAGAGAAGAACTGGTGTAAATCCATGACCTTCTCATCTCTGTCATTAACATTGTGAGATTAGAAATAATCAGACCTCCTTCTCCCTCCTGCTCCTCTCCTCTCTCTCCATCAGGTATTTCAGTTCCCCGGCTTGTCGTCTGTTCACCTCGGCCTCCTTCTCTGCCTCCTCCTTCACCTCGGCTATCCTCGTCTCTGACTCCTGCAGAATCTCCTCCTGCTCCTGAAGATGAGCAGAGGGAGAGTGTGAGTGTGTGCGTCTGTGTGTGCATCGCTGTGTGTCTCTGTGTCTCTGTGTTTGTGTGACCTCCAGTAGTTGTCGCAGTTGTTGGTTCTCGGAGCTGAAACTTTGAATCAGTTTGTCTCGTTCCTCGACCTCCTGCTGCAAAGCATGCTGGTCCTCCTCTCGAGCCTGTCGGGTGATGTCCAGAGCTTTCTGTAGGTCGTGCACCGTCTGATGGAGCTCTGCTGCTTGCTCTGAGACAGAAACAAACACACCCACTCACTGGTATCACTGTGTTCACTCATGACTGTGTCTCGAGGGTGTGTTTGATTCACGTACCTGTGAGGCTGTGTTTGTCTCTGCTGAGCTCCGCCACTCGCTCGGCGTCTCTCTGACTCACAGTCAGCTGATACTGAAGCTCCACCCTCTGAGCTTCACCTCGCTCCACTGATGACCTGAACCGAGCTAACGCCGCCTGAAGCTTACACAGCTTGAGACACACACACAATCATTTACCATGTCATCAGCATGACAGCAGTTGAACCCTTAAAGCATGTGAGTCAGATTTAGTTTAGTTCTCTCCTCAGTTTCTCACCTCCTGGTTGTGGGTGGATGTCAGCTCCAGCTTCTCCTTCTCCAGCTCGTTGATCCTCCACCTCAGCCTCCCCGTCTCCTCGCTCCACTCACGCCCCTCCGACGCTGCCCTCCTACCCCTGACAACCCTCCTTCTTCCTCTCCTTCGCTCCTCATCCTCATCCTCCGACTCCTCTCCTCCTCCGGTCTGTTTGTCTCTCTGTTTCATGTCGGTGAGGATTTCTTTCAGCCTGGAGACAAATGAGAAGTTCAGGGTGGATCATAAAGATCTGTCTATTCATCCATCTAATCCCTCACTGGATATTGAATAATGCAGTTAATAATAACAATAATAATATGGATAAATTCATATGATAATAGTTGAAAAAATACTTAACACCTATTAGTGCAAAAGAGATAATAACTTTTATTTAAATGTTAATTCTCAGTCCGCACCTCGCCACCTCCTCCCCGGACCTCCTGGCACTTGTGACCGGGACCACCGGCTGCTTCCCCCGCGGCTCTGCTCGGCTGTGGCCGCTCTCCCCTCGCCGGCCCCGGCCAGCCTGTCTCCTCCGCTCCGCTGGTCCGGTCTGCATCTCCGCTTCTTTTTGGCAGAGATCAGGGAGCCTGGAAAACAAATGAAGGACCGGTTGTTGTTTTCTGTGAGGGTACCGACCGCGGGGACGCAGGAGGGCGTGTCGGTGGCTGGGGAGTCGGTTGTCCGGGCAGCAGATGCACTGAAGCGCAACCGACCTGTTTAACGTTCACTGTAAGATCGTCAGAGATGTGTGACTCCTTTTGAAAAGAGTAGAAATCTAACAACACGTGGATAAACGCTGCAGTTCGGAATAAGTCAAACACATAGAGGAATGTTTAGATTCTATATGTAGGCTACAATTGAGTCTTAATTGTCCAAAGTCAATGTTCAGCTACGATTCTACTCACGTTTAAAATCTGTTTGAAGGATCGAGTCTCGGCCGAATTCAACAGACAGTCGAAGCAATGAACCTCGTGTGTTCACATTTGTTCAAACTTATCTAAATTGTTGTGGGTCTGGAAACACTGTAGAAATCTGTCATTTTGTGAATGGAGTCATGTTTCAATAGGAATTACAAATACGCTTTTAACAACTTGTTTTTCCTCCAAATTGACTTTAACAAAATCATGACTGTTCATACAGTTTAATAGAATCGGAACACAAGCAATACACACTTGTTGTGTAGTAAACTTTTAGAAACACTCACAATAACATTCGGTCCAGAGCGGTTTGAAACTGACGCCATCTTTAGCGTCCTCACGTCATTTCCGCAAGACGTTTTGATTGGCTGGATGTTTGACCAGTGGGGATCGTCCATTTAGTGAACAAAATAAACCATTGACTGTAAGTATATATATATACACAAATATTTATATACTTTTAATAGTATTACTGTAAGTATTATTACTATAAAAATAAAACACTTCTCCCAGGGAAGCCAATTAAAGTATTTATTCAATCGCTAGAGGGCAGCAACGCGCCACCGCAGCGTCAAGTCTTCCAAAACCCAATACGAAGAAGAAGAAGAACACAAACAACATGGCGGCGCCCGCGGAACACGTTGAAACGGGCTCCGCAGCGACAGAAACGGACAAAACAGAAGCTCCAGAGGCTTCCAGTGAGCCCGAATCCTCAGACTGTGAGCCCGCAGCTCAGGACCCGGACCCGGGCTCCGATGAAGACGAGGACGGAGAAGAGCCGCCGGTCCCGAGGATCCTGGACACCCCGGAGGACATCCGCCTGGAGGCGATCGCCAACACGGTGGCACTGCACCCTACTCGGGACATGCTGGTGTGCGGGGACGTGGACGGGGACTTGTACGCCTATTCGTACTCGTGCACGGAGGGGGAGAACCGGGAGCTGTGGTCCTCGGGGCATCACATGAAGTCCTGCCGCCAGGTTCGCTTCACCGAGGACGGACTGAAGCTCTACAGCGTGTCCCGGGACAAGGCCGTGCACCTGATTGACGTGGAGCGGGGGCAGCTGGTGTCCAGGATCCGAGGGGCCCACGGCTCTCCCATCAACTGTCTGCAGCTGGTGGACGAAAACATCCTGGCGACCGCAGACGATGGAGGAACCTTGAAGGTCCGGAAAATATGAAATTTCATTTTCATATTGAAATACAGATTTATCCATTGGTCTTTACACATGTGTGATAGTAGCCTTTGCACCTCTGAGCTGAAACCTGGTGGTTGTTGTTGTGTGTTTGTGAAGGTGTGGGACATGAGGAAAGGGGAGGCGTTCATGGATCTGAAACAACACGACGATTACATCAGTGACATCGCTGTGGACCAGGCCAAGAGGATCCTGCTCACCACCAGGTAACAGCCGTCAGACAGAACCTCGTTGACTGGGACTGTTATTTACAGTTAAAGGACCAGATTAGTGTTTTGGCCTGTTCTATCCACAGACTGTTTACATATGTTCTTAGACTCTGGTTCCAGAAAGTGAAGCCAATGCAGAAGTGTCTGAAACCTGTATTGTGTTACCACTGGTTGTTACTATAGAAGTCTGTCTCTGGACAAACTCAAAATCAACTCTTAAAAACCCTTCCTGCTACTTTGATCCCCTGTGATGTGATCCAGTGGAGACGGCACCATGGGCGTGTTCCACCTCAAGAGGCGGCGCTTCGAGCTGTTGTCGGAGTACCAGAGCGGCGACCTGACCTCGGTGGCCGTGATGAAGCGGGGGAAGAAGGTGGCTTGCGGCTCGAGCGAGGGGACCATCTACCTCTTCAACTGGAACGGCTTCGGGGCCACCAGCGACCGCTTCGCTCTCAAGGCCGAGTCGGTGGACTGCATCGTCCCCATCAACGACAACATCATGTGCACCGCCTCCATGGACGGGTACATCCGGTGAGTTGGGCTGTGATTGGCTGTGTTTGAAAGCTTATCTCCAGGGTTCAACCTTCTACTTCTTACTTCCTGCTGTTTCCAACCTCCAGTATTTATTTTGACTTTCGTACCTCATAGTCAACAATTCATTGGCCATAAAGTACTGACATAGCAACGTTGTGTCTGTTCCCCATCAGAGCCATCAACCTCTTTCCTAACCGGGTCATCGGCTGCATCGGGCAGCACGTCGGCGAACCCATTGAAGAACTTGCCACGTCCCGAGACAAACGCTTCCTGGTCAGCACCGGTCACGACCAGCTCATCAAGTTCTGGGACATTTCCACTTTACCCGACACGACCGTCAAAGAATACCGCAAGAGGAAGAAGAAGGACGGACGAATGAAGTCTCTCAGTAAGAAAGCCCACGGAGACAACGACTTCTTCTCAGGACTTGTAGAGGAAACAGTGAAGAAGGAGGAAGAAGAAGAAGAAGAGGAGGAGGAGGAGGATGATAGTGACAGTGGCAGCGATTAAAAAAGCTAGATTGAGTTTGTCATGAATGTGCCTTTGGACAGTTTGTCTGCCTCACAATGTCTGAATCATGGACGTTTCATTGTGGCAAACGTTAGTAGGTTCTGAACTTCAAGTCTCAGTGAGAGATCTGAGACTTTGAAACCAACCATCTTTGTTTGTGTTTGTGAATGAAAACGTAAGGGTAGAAACTCAAATCTGGTGTGATGAAAAGGGAACAATGATCAGATTATTCATTTAAAGGCTGGGTACCATCCCTCAGACCACGGACTGTAAATGAAGATGGAGGTCGGATCTCCAAAACATGAAGCCAACGCGTCCCCCTGGTGGCTGGCAGCAATACGGGGCATAAACCCTGCCTCACATCCAATAAAAGTTTTTACAAAATGCTCCTGAGTGCGGTCCTTTATAGGTTAAGTTAAATTATCTGATTGTTATTATGTTTTCTTGATACATTGTTTAAATGAACTCGACTGGGTGAAAGTTTATTTAAAAACGATCATATAAAAAGGGTTCATCCTGTATTTTTACAGGTTTATACTCAATTGCTCATTACAGGAATTAATTTTCATACACGTAACATTACCTTCAAATTTTGGGTAACGGAATTTTTTTTTTATTCAATCCATTATACATCATATTCAATGTTACAGGTCTTAGTCTTAATATAGACTTTGCGATTGTGAAACTTTATTGAAGAGACATCATAATCCTTCACTAATCCCACAACGAGGAAAGTTGCATCGTTACAGCAGCAAGGGAAATAAAGTAACAAGTATAAGGAGTATAAAAAAATAATGGAATACAAACTCATATACACAGAGTAAACATATGTACAGTGATATGGATTGCATTGCACATAAACCATTGAATTGCACTGACAGAATATTGCAGAGTTCAGAGAGTTTGATCTGAGTTTAAGCGGTAAGGTTACTGATAGCATTTAAATCTCAAAAGCTTAGTGTTTTATTGTTCCTTTATTGTGTTTTTTATTGATGAAACAAATATTTGACATGTTGTATTGGGTAACTTGGGTTTATGGGAATAATGAAGCATTTTTGGACATTTTCTGATATGTTATATTTGAGTAATTAAAGAATAATCAGATTTACCGATAATGAAATAATTGTCGATCGCACCATGTTTAAAATGTTCTTAATTAAAAGATGGTGAAAAAAATAAGGTATTTGATTAAACAAAACTTTACGTCAAAACAAATTAATATGAAGATCAACTATTAATCGACTTATATTGGACTGTTCCTCTGACTTTTCACAGATTTAATGCGTTTGTTAACCGCCTTGAAATGTTCATTTTAAGTTGGTTGAACAATAAATAAGTTGTTATTCTGAGGTTCCTCCCTCCCTCCGAATTTCCTCAACATGGTACAGTCCAGCCACCCCATCTCTCCTCTCTGATTGGTCCGCTGCAGCCCCATGCGGTAACACAGTGCAGATCACGTGACACGAGCATTTCCTCCAACATGGCGGCCGATCGTGGGTCGTAGCTAAGTAGCAAGAAGCTGAATGTTGTAGCCAGGAGACACTTCTCTGATCTCACGCGACCGTCGCTCAGTTTCCGGTGAGTTTGCGTGTTTATTTCCTGTTCAACGAACAACATGACGCGACTGACGCGGCGCTGAGATTCGAAGCCTCCTGGTTGGAGCTAACTGCGGCTAGCCGAGTTAGCCTCTGTGCTAACGTGCCTGTATTTGTAAACAGTGGGGGAGCGTGCTGCTAAAACCGAAAGTGCGGTATTAACGAACTGTGACGTCACAGCAGAGCAAACAACCGGAACAATAAGATAAACAACTTTTATTCTGACAGAAGAATAACGATCCAACTTTAATCTATTGTGTATTAAACTATGTTACAGCTAAGGGAAATAATTTGCACCAAGTTAACTCAGTGCAAAACATTTTATTACAGAGCCATTATGTAAGAAAGTTTTTAACCTTCAGTTGTGTTGAGAAGAAAAAACGAGAAAAAGACTTTGAGATTAATCAGGTGAGTTAAACCTCTTAATGTCTCCTTTGTTTGCAGCTGAGCGTCAGACACACACCAAGTCGTCCACAGGTTGCTGGTTCGATTCCCACTGAGACAGCAAGATGCCAGGGAAACTCAACGACAGCGTCAAACCAGGAGACCTGGTGTTTGCCAAGATGAAGGGCTTCCCTCATTGGCCAGCCAGGGTAAGGACGAATCCCAACGCAAAGACAGAGATCATGAGAGAGAATTTGTTGTTTATATATTTAATGTGTGTGTGTGTGTGTGTGTGTGTGTGTGTGTGTGTGTGTGTGTGTGTGTGTGTGTTGTGTTGTGTGTGTGTGTGTTCAGGTCCGCAAGGATGACAAGGGAAACAAGAAGCGAGTCTCAGTCTTCTTCTTCGGGACTCATCAGATGTATGTACACACAGTTTCATAATTTACACATAAGAACAAATCGACAGCACCGACTGAATGTTTCTTCCCCCCCCCCCCCTCCCTTCAGAGGAAGTCTCCCAGTGGAGAATGTCGTTCCTTACGTCGGGAACAAGATAAAGTACGGCAGCGGCGTTCGCATCAAAGGCTTCACTGAAGGAATGTGGGAAATCCAGAACACACCCAAAATCGGGAGTAGAGGCAAAGTGAGTGTCTCTCACCGTCTGATGTTAATGTGTCTAAGTTCATGTCTTATTTTATCTTATCATATTTATATATATATGCACTGATCCTCTTTATATTCAGTTGTTGTCATTGATTCCTGGTTTAATATTGTTTCATATGTTCTGTTGATTTTACAGATCCCAGTAAAAACCTACACACAGACGACACCTGCTAAACCGACGTCTGTAGTGAAAGCCACACAGGACAAAGTCAAAAGTTCGTCCATCAGATCATCTCAGAGTAAACCCGTCGCTGTGAAGGTCGACCGGAAAGTTAGAGCTTCTCCGATCAAAGCTTCAAGTCAAACAGAAACGGTTCCTACACGAGCCTCATCAAGATCCGCTCCAGAGCAAACGGTCGAGTCCACACAGACTCCTGAGAAGACGTCCACAGATTCCTCAGTGAGGACGAGAAGAAGGAAGGTCGAGTCAGAGGTGACCACAAGCAGCGATCCGCCAGCAGGGGGCAGCAGAAGCAAAAATACTGCAAGGGATGAAAAGGAGGCGAGTGTTCAACAGGAACCGGAATTAACACTGTTAAAAAAGCCATTCGTGTATAATCATGTAATTATTTGAGGATTTAACTACAACTAAACCTTTAATCAGACTTTACCTTTTGAGAGTAAATAATTACATGTTGCGTATCTTTTTTGTTTGTTTCCTCAGACGACAGCAAACGCGTTGAAAACTAAAATCTCTACAACAACCCCGAGCAAAGTTAAAGCCGAGAAAAAAACTC
Organism: Pleuronectes platessa; assembly: GCF_947347685.1. Classification (NCBI taxonomy): domain Eukaryota; kingdom Metazoa; phylum Chordata; class Actinopteri; order Pleuronectiformes; family Pleuronectidae; genus Pleuronectes; species Pleuronectes platessa. The sequence continues at coordinate 3,245,341 of NC_070648.1, read as the reverse complement.
AGAGCGTCGTCAAAGCTCTGACCACAGTGACAGACGACAAAGATAAAACAGAGGCGACAAGTTCCACTATGACCAGGAGCAGAAAAGCTGAGCCCAAGGTACAAACACCGAACAATAGATAAACAAGAGCGAGAGGTTTGTAAAGGATCAGGAAGAGGACGTCTCAGCATTTATATAAGTTTTCTGTTAGTCCAGACTCAAACACAACCCTAGAGTCTTCAAACTAAAACTAGAGCAGCGACGTTTACACAAGTCATAGAAACAGTGATGAGTTTTAACCAAAGTGTTGGTGTGGGCGGAGCCTGATTTTTGGTGTGTTTGGTTTTTCAGGTCGTTGCACAGCAGCTCAGAAAGAGAACAGCTGACAGTCCTGCAGCGACCCCTGCAGGTAACAAACACAACTTTGCTTATATATATATCTATGATTGTATATAAAGAATCTATCCATAGACCCAGACGCCAATTCCCTCATGCTAATAATCAATAATTATCTGATATTCTCTGTTTTTTTTCTGCAGCTGGTAAGAAAGTGAAAAACTCTGCGTCAGTGTCCAGAGAACAGAGAGAACAGGAGGAGGAGAAGAGTGCAGCAGAGAGTCGAGGAGTTAAGAGGAGGAGAGAAGAAGAGGAGGAGATAAGAAAAGAGAAGACGACGGACGAGAAAACAGCTGAGGTGAAGTCCTCTGAGAGACAAGGAGTGGAAAGAAAGGAAGAGGAGAAAGTAAAACAAGATGAAGGTGTAGAAGGAAAGAAAGACATGATGACGACAGAAACTCAAGCAATGACGACGAAGCCGGCCGAGAAAGAAAAGGAGGATAAAATAAACGAAGGAAAGAAAGAGGAGAGGACGATCAGAGAAACAAGCCCAGAGATCGAAGGAACAAGAAGCACGAGAGATACGGAGGCAACAAAGAAGGAAGATGAGGAAAGAAAGAAAGAGGAGATGAGAAGAATGGAGGAGGAACAAGTGAGGAAGAGGATAGAGAAAGAGCAGGAGGTGATGAAGAAAGTAAAGGTGATGGTGAGGATTGAAAGTCTGGAAGAAATGAAGAGAAAGACGGAGGTGAAGAAAATTGGACCAATGTCAGAGAGGGAAGGGAGGACGATAGCGGAGAGGAAGAAAGGAGAGGAGATCAAGAAGCAGATGGAGGAGAGGAAAACAAGAGAAACAACAGAGCGAGAAGGGAGTATGATGAGAACAGAGAGAGATATAGGAGAGGGGGGAAAGAAAGAAGAGATGAAGAAGAAGACGGAGGAGAAGAAAACTGGAAAAATGTTGGAGAGAGAAGGGCGGATGACGACGAGGAGAACACAGGAGGGAAAAGAAGAGGTGAAGAAAGCTGGAGAAGCTTCGGAGAGAGAAGGGAAGATGACCAGGAGAACCGAGAGAGAGAAAGGAGAGGAGGGACAAAAAGAAGAGATGAAGAAGGTGAAGGAAACTGGAGAAACGTCGGAGAGAAAAGGGAAGATGACAAGGAGAACCGTGAAAGAGAAAGGAGGGGAAGCAAAGAAAGAAGAAATGAAGAAGATGGAGATAAAGAAAACTGGAGAAGGGAGGATGACAAGAAGAACAGAGAGAGAGGAGGGAAAGAAAGAAGAGATGAAGAAGAAGGAGGTTAAGAAAACTGGAGAAACGTCTGAGAGAGAAGGGAGGATGAGCAGGAGAATGGAGAAAGAGAAAACAAAGGATGAAGAAGAGGAGGAAAAGAAAGAAAAGAGGACAAACATAAAGGAGGCGGAGAAGAAAACACAGGATGGATGTGAAAAAGGAAAGAAAGAGGAGATGATAAAGAATGTGGAGGAGGAGACAACTGGAGAAACATCAGAGAGAGAAGAGAGGATGAAAAGGAGAACAGAAGGAGAGGAGGGAAAGAAAGGAGACATGAAGAAGAAGAAGGAGGTGAAGGATACTGGAGAATCATCAGAGAGCGAAGGGAGGCTGACAAAGAGAACAGAAGAAGAGGAGGGAAAGAAAGAAGAGATGAAGAAGATGGAGGTGAAGGATACTGGAGAAACGTTCGGGAAAGAACAGAGGATGACAAGGAGAACAGAAAGAGAGGAGGAAAAGAAAGAAGAGATGAAGAAAATTGAAGTGAATAAAACTGGAGAAGCTTCGGAGAGAGCAGGGAGGATGACAAGGAGAACAGACAGAGAGAAAGGAGAGGAGGGAAATGAAGAAGAGATGAAGAAGAAGGAGCTGAAGGAGCCTGGAGAAGGGAGGCTCACAAGGAGAACAGAGAGAGGGAAAGGAGAGGAGGGAAAGAAAGAAAAGATGAAGAAGATGGATCTGAAGGAGCCTGGAGAAGCATCAGAGAGAGAAGGGAGGATCACAAGGAGAACAGAGAGAGGGAAAGGAGAGGAGGGAAAGAAAGAAAAGATGAAGAAGATGGATCTGAAGGAGCCTGGAGAAGCATCAGAGAGAGAAGGGAGGATCACAAGGAGAACAGAAGGAGAGGAGGGAAAGAAAGAAAAGATGAAGAAGATGGAGCTGAAGGAGCCTGGAGAAACGTCACAGAGAGAAGGGAGGATGACAAAGAGAACAGAGAGAGAGAAAACAAAGGATATAGAAGAAGAGGAGGAAAAGAAAGAAGAGGAGACAAGGAGAAAGGAGGTGGAGAAGAAGAAACAGGATGGAAGTATAGAAGGAACGAAAGAAGAGAAAACAGAAGACACTTCAGACAAAGGAAGGAGGACGACAGGGAGCACAGAGAGGGAAAAAACAAAGCATAAGGGAGAAGAGGAGAGGAAAAATACGGAGGAGGAGAAAACTGGAGAAACTCTGGAGAGAGAAGTGAGGATGATGAGGAGAACCGAGAGGGATACAACTAATGATGAAGGAGAGGAAAAGGATATGGAGAAGATAAAACAGGATGGTGGTGTCGCGGGGAAGAAAGAAGAGCTGAAAAAGACGGAGGAGGAGAAAACTGGAGAAACTTCGGAGAGAGAAGTGAGGATGATGAGGAGAACCGAGAGGGATACAACTAATGATGAAGGAGAGGAGAAGGATGTCGAGAAGAAAAAACAGGATGGGGGTGTCGAGGGGAAGAAAGAGGAGCTGAAAAAGACGGAGGAGGAGAAAACTGGAGAAACATCCGACAAAGGAAGGAGGACAACAAGGAGCACAGAGAGGGAAACATCAAAGCATGAGGGAGAAGAGAAGGAGGAGAAAACTGGAGAAACTTCGGAGACAGAAGTGAGGATGATGAGGAGAACCGAGAGGGATACAACTAATGATGAAGGAGAGGAGAAGGATGTCGAGAAGAAAAAACAGGATGGGGGTGTCGAGGGGAAGAAAGAGGAGCTGAAAAAGGCGGAGGAGGAGAAAACTGGAGAAACATCCGACAAAGGAAGGAGGACGACAAGGAGCACAGAGAGGGAAACATCAAAGCATGAGGGAGAAGAGGAGGAGGAGAAAACTGGAGAAACTTCGGAGACAGAAGTGAGGATGATGAGGAGAACCGAGAGGGATGCAACTAATGATGAAGAAACAATGACAACTAGAGAGAAGGAGGAGGTGCAGAAAAGAAAACAGGAGGGAGGTTTAGAAGGAAAGAAAGAAGAGATGAAGAAGACAGAGGAGGATAAAACTGGAGAAACATCAGAGAGAGAAGTGAGGATGACAAGGAGAACAGAGAAGGAACAAACAAAGGATGAAGGCGAGAAGAAGGAGTTGGAGAAGAAAAAAGTGACTGGAGGTGTAGAGAGGGAAAAAGATGAGATGACGAAGAAGATAGAAGAGGAGAAAACGGGAGAAAAGCTGGAGAGAGGAGGGAGGACAATGAGGAGCACAGAAAAGGAGATGGAAAAAAGAAAGGATGAAGGCAAGGAGGGAAAAGAAGAGGCAACAACGAAAAAGAACGAGTTAAAGAAAAAACAGGATGTAGGTGTAAAAGGAAAGAAAGAAGAAACGATAAAGAAGACCGAAGAGAAACCTGGAGAACTGTCTGTGAGAGAAGTGAGGATGACGAGGAGAACCGAGAGAGAGAATAAGAAGGATGAAGGAGAGGAGGTGACAATGACAGAGGTGGAGAAAAAGAAACTGGATGGAGGTGTAAAGAAGAAGAAAGAAGGGATGAAGAAGCAGACAGAAGAGGAGAGAACTGGAGATAGCTCAGAGAGAGGAGGGAGAACAACTAGGAGCAGAGAAAAAGAGAAAACAAAGGATGGAGAAGAAGAAAAGGAGAAGGGCGGATCTCCTGTGGAGGAAGAGGTAAAACTAAAATATATTTAAAAAAAACACGTATATGAAGACGTATTATAACATTTCTGTGAATTTCAAGAGATATCTTTTTTCTTTTTATGTTCAGCGACAGCGCCACCTGGCGGCCAAGAGGGAGAAATTGTTAAAATCTCTGCGAGGTCTGATGCAGGAGGGAAGAGGAGTGACGAGGAGGAGGGAGAAGACGAAGAACACGCAGTAAGAAAAACTCACACGCATCAGTTAAAGAGAGTTTGTTAGATACAAGTGTTTAAGTTTTATTTTCTGTTCTTATCAGGAGAGTCGGGGACGTAGCAAAGAAGATCGAGATCAAAAAGAGAGTAAGTCAGAGGAGCGTGAAAAACGTTGGAAAGGAGGAGGAGAGGAAAATGGAAAAAACGACAGACGTTAACAAGAAAGACGAGAAGAACGAGATGAAGACGTCCGACCTCAAGACAACAGCGGAGAAGGCAAAGAGTAAAACAACAGGAGAACTGACGACGAAAGAAAAGCAAAGTGGACAGAAGAACGAAGACAAAAAGAACGTGGAGGGAAAGAAAAACGAGGGAGTGATCGAGAAAACAGGGGAGGAAAAGAAGAACGAGGAAACGCAGCAGCAGAAAAATGAAGAAAAGACGGGGGAGAGAAAAATAATCGGAAAGATCGTGAAGGCGACGCCTGGAAAGGGAACAAAGTTTCAGGTGAAGACGATGATGGGAGGAACACTGGCGGTGGCGTTGGAGGATGACAAGAAGAAGAAAGAAGAGAGGACAGACAAAAAAATGATAGAGGAGAAGGAAAAGAGCTCAGGAAAGGTGAAGGAGACGGAGAAAGAGAAGAAATCGGAAGACAAAAAGATGGAACTGGGCTCAGATGTTGAGAGTGTATCTGAAAGAACAAGAGCAACGATGGATGACAAAAAAGACAAGAACACAACAGAAGAAGAGAAGAAGAAGGGCAGTGATGAGGAGGAGAAACAGAAGAAGAGCAGTGATGAGGAGGAGAAACAGAAGAAGAGTAGAGATGAAAAGGAGAAACTAAAGAAGAGCAGTGATGAAGAGGAGAAACAGAAGAAGAGCAGTGATGAAGAGGTGAAACAAAAGAAGAGCAGTGAAGATGAGGCAGCACTGAAAAAGAGCGAAGAAGATCCAAAATCACAGAGAGCGACTCTGAAATCTCAGGAGGAGGAGAAGAAGGAAAAGGAGGTGGAAAAAACAAAAGTACAGAAAAAGAAAGAGGAGAAGGAGCCGGAGCAGAAGGACGAGGAAACCACGGAGGAGACAGAGGAGGGGGAAACTCAGCAGGAGGAGCAGACGCCACAAGCAGAGGCAGAAACCAGCAAAGAAGCAGAACCAGAGAAGAAGAGCGCAGATGAAAAGGGTGACTCAGCGAGAGGGAAGGTGGAGGTGAAGCAGCAGAAGAAGAAGAGTTCGACCATGACGCTGACGGACTCGACTCTGCACAGAATCCACGGGGACATCAGGATTTCTCTGAAGACCGACAAGCCGGTAACACAAACACACAATTCTACAGATGTTCTACTCATATTCAGGTTGATCTCTTTAACGGTTGTTAGTGTAAACATTTTAAATGAATAATGCAAATCTTTCTTCCTTCCAGGACCTCAGGAAGTGCCTGACGGCGTTGGATCAGCTCAGCATGGTTTACGTGACGTCTCAACACGTCCAGAGACACAGCGAGCTCATCGCCACGCTGAGAAAGGTACAAACACACAATCTACTTCTTCTACTAACCTGAACTAATATTTAATAATTCAAGGTGATTCAAATGGAGAATTAGCTGCTTTTTCTCTCCCATCAGATGAAATTGTAGTTTGTGGATTTAGAACAAAACAAGTCATTCAATGACGTCTCCTTTCGGTTAGATCTGTGAAATAAGTTATGATGAAGTATTCTAATGTGTTTTTGTGTGTTTTTTGTGTGTAGATGCGTTCCTACAAAGCCAGCCAGGCCGTCATGGACAAGTCCTCAATGCTCTACAACCGCTTCAAAAACACCTTCCTGGTCGGGGAGGGCGAGGAGGTGGTGAGTGCCGCCTTCCTGCGCTCGCTGCTGGAGGAGAAGGAGCGGGAGGAGGCTGAGAGGGTGGAGCTCTGCAGGAGGGAGGGAGTGAAGGAGGTGAAGGAGGAGAAGGAGAGGTTGAGGAACGACGGAGGAGGGGAGGAAGAAGAGGTGCAGATAGAAAATGGTAAAAACTTGTTTGATTTGTTTTTATTCCTTGATGATAAATAATATACTTTCTCACACAGTAATAATGACAATTGAAAATTATCAAATATTATTTGTAAAGCAAATGAATGAATTAGTAGTTCTTAAATAAGATGTTTTACTTTGTTTTATTTTATCATTAATATCTAATATCTAGCCAACAATATATTAACGCTTATTGTCCTCTTGTCCCCTCCAGCTCCAGTGGGCTTGTCCTGATTGGTCAATGCTCCAGAAGTCGCCTGGACTGAACCATTTCCCTGCTGAGGGGTGTTGATGTGAATCCGTTTCCCTGACAATGAGAATGTGCACAACCGTTTACCTCATCACACAAACACACAACAGTTTATCACCTGCTCAACTACTGGTGCTTATGTCCTGTACAGTTTGTGTTCATCTTTAGGTGTCGTTCATGTTTACGTGTAAACTCTCGTTAACGTTCAATACGCTTGTTCCACCTGTTTGTGTTGTAGTTGTGTTGTAGACTGACTCACACTCACCAGGACAGTGTTTGTTCTTCTTCCACTAAAACACTCGTTTTTAAGTTGTATTTTAATCCTGTTTTCCTCAGAATGTTAGATCAGAACAGATGGCTGATGGGAAAGTCTGGTTTTATTTATCACGTGCATTTTTTTTATTCATCAGGTCGAACGTCACAAGAGCAGATTTGAACCTGACGTTAAAGCATTAAATGGCCTCATTAAAACCTGAACGTTCGTACTCACACTGCTGCGGTGGATGTAGTGCCTTGCTCATAGGCACTCCACAGCAGGTGACAAAGGGTTGTAGCTGTTAAATTGAAACACTTTGTACAAGTCAAATGTTTTATTGTGTATTTTCTTGTGACCCAGTGAGATGTTCCTGTTCTTTGTTTTCTTTAAATGTCTGTTTTGTATATTTGTAATTTTTACCACAAGTTTTTTAAATAAAAGTGTCGCACAAACTCGACGTAGCAGAAAAAGAAAAACCCACACAGACGTGACAGCATCATATGACATCATGAGGACAGTGCTTACCAGCTTGGGGAGGGGGAATTGAAAGGGGAAGGAATATTCATCATATTATGGAAATTCATGTGGCAGGAAATGGTTCTTTTCAAGTTGTCAGTGTAATTAACTAAAGTGTTAGAGTGCAATAGAAAGAGGCTTGATACACAACTCGGTATGTACGAACAAAGAATAGAGCGTTACATGCGTTTTGTGCACCCAGGAAACTATAAACAGTATTTCTAGTAATGGCGAATCCTCAAACTTTGTCTCCACACCACGGTCACACAGGTAGTGTTAATCTCCATGTTGTTAAAACGACACTCACTGATTTTGTAGTTGATCTGATAAAAACTCAGGAGATGTTCTTTAAAATATACCAGGTGTAAAATGGGCAAAATGGCCATTAAGTCCAAAATGAAAACCAATGTGGTCATAGTCTCTATCTGAGTCTCTCTCTCTCACTTCCTCCATCCCTCTCTCTCCCTCCCTCTTTCTCTCTCTCCCTCCCTCCCCCTTTCTCTTTCTATATCTGTCAGTATGGGGGCGGAGCTACGGGAACCTGGAGGTGTGTGTTTTCGTTGAGTGTTTCCGCGGAAAAAAGCTCATTCGGCGGAGAATCGAACCCACGGACTGTCACCGACACACGGAGCCGAACCGGAGCCGCGGTACGAGCGATAGAATCCCGCGTTTGGGGTCGAACAGCTGGAAAACATCTGGAGGCGCTGGGACATGAGGAGCCAGCTGCGGACCTGAGGGAGGACAGCCACTGACATGGCCCACGTAGGCAACGGAGCGAGCGGAGAGGAGGAGGTGGGACCCCCCCATTTATACATTATATACTGTTTTCATTTATAGATATTATTCATTCATCATCATTGTGTTCCTATATATCCCTGAAACAATTTGACTCGAACGACCTTATGATAGTAAATTAATAATAACTCTGTAATGTCAGTGTAGTTGTAGTGTTTCTATAATACTCGATTGTTTTGTGTTTGTGGTTTTATGTCATTTATATCAATTAGATTTATATGTTATATGATATCATCCTCTGATATCCCACCTTCATTGTGTGTTCAGTTTATTAGGAACACCAGTCTGGTCCAGTCAGCTGTTTTCCACTTTAACCTTCATGGTTAATGAAATGTGATGGATCTTCTGGAGGCCACAGTTAGTTTAACTGTAACTCTGGATCCAAACAGATCTATTGATGTGTTTGGATCGATGGATCTGTATTGATCTGTTGACCTCGGACTTGACTGCATTTCACAGTTTCCCTCGCAGCTCATTCTCCTCATCACATGATGCTTTGACAGGGACAGACCATAATGTTCCTGCTGTCTTCAGTTCACTGTCACTCTGCTGCAGATTCAAGCCTCATTTTCCCACGAGTGTGTATTTACATCTTCATAAGCAGCCTGCTGACCATTGTATTTAAATACCTGCAGTGTATAATCAGATTTAAGTGAGGCGACACCATCCGTCGTGTGTGTGTGTGTGTGTATGTGTGTGTGTGTGTGTGTGTGTGTGTTTGTGTGGGCGGGCTTATGTAAATGAGAGATCTGATTTCAACCACAGACTTTTTCTACACAACAAACACAGGAAGCTGAGTGAGAAGACGAGGGTTGTTTTCTGGGGCTTGAACCTACAATCAGGTTTATTCTGAGGCAGAATGACTGAACGATATGAATAACATCTTCCGGTTACACTGTGCTAAGTGATGTCCGAGGCTTTTCAGGATCGTTGAAATGATGCAAGAGGTTTTCCAGGTTGTCCGATCAATCCTGGCAGAAGTGACCATGGCTTTTAAAAAGGTCTGGAGGACCTTGAGAAGCCGTCATGTCATTTAGTTTTTCATCAGGGTCCAGAAACATGTCCTAGATGTTTTATGAGGGAATTTAATGAGGTTTGAGCTTTGACATGGGACCTGATGAGAAGACAAGAGTCATCAAGGGTTTTTATTACTTTACAGGAAACGTGTTGTGTTTGCAGAAGCTCCACAGACCTTTGACTCTTCATGTGGACGATGTGGAGTCTGAGTGTTTGGGCTTTTCTGCCTCATGTCAGCTCATCTCCTCATCTGAGCTCACAGACCTTCCTCTGTCAGCCTCCATGCGTCCGACTCATCTTATTAAACAGGAATTCAGCTGACTCGGGTTGAGCTGTGAGGGATGTGGGACAAGCTGTGTTTAAATAAAACACTGTGGAATGTTTTTGTCCAAACTCACTTCTCGGCAACGCAACAATAAGTAACACAAGCACAGACCGGGGCTGTGTCTCGTCCGTTCTGCTGAGACCGATGAGGATTCATTTGCTCCGACCTTTGACCTTTTGTTGTGACGTCACTCTCTGACTATTACAGTTCCTTCTGTTCAAACACCACAGGTGTAAATGGAATGTAAAAAACACCCCAAGGGTAAACACAGCACTGCTTCATACAGTTTCCATTGTTGACCAAGGAGCAGCTCTACTCAAAGGAATAAAAGCTGCACCTTGCTTATCAGCACTTCAGTATAAGAGTCATCCAGTCACGTTGGTACAGATTTAACAAAGAACTCCTGAAGTGGTTTCAGGCTCATTTGGTTCCCTGAGAAGAATCCAGACGTTTGGGGGAAATGTTAAAGCTCCCAAAGGCTTGAGGCGCTTGAAGATGCTTTGGATTCCTTAGTGAAATTACACTATAATCCCTGAAGGAATTAGTAAGAGCTTAATTTTGTGGCTCAGAAAGCTTAAGATTTTTAGGTTTTAGCATTTTATTTCTTATATATTGAGAGGATGTGTTGTAGGGAAGGTTTTGTGCATTTAAGGATGATCTATCAGTCAGTGAGGGATTCCTAAGTGGGTTTTAAGGCTCTTCAATGTCTTCAAAAGGTCACAGGAAGAGTTTAAGTTTGTTTTTTGATAGTATTTTGAGGTATTTGTATCATTTGACAGGTTTTAAAGGTCGACGAGGGAAGTCAAGTCATTCGTTTGGGAGTTTCCAACCCTCCCTCCGTTGTTAACGTGTCTCTTTGGTAATTGGACACAGTGTGTTGGTTCTTCTGACTAATTGATAAGAAGCTGCTGCTGTCACAAGAGAAGCTCCTCTGACCTTGACCTCTCCGTGTGTGTGTGTGTGTGTGTGTAATAACACACACTGGCTGCTTTTTCCTCAACTCTTGTTTTCATCCTGGAACCAGGTTACGCTTTTCATTAAGTCACTGGAATATATCACAAAACTTTAAAGTCACAGCGGCCTCAGATAAACCATCAATAAATTAGCTGACACCACTCGTCCCTGAGGTGAATGTTTTAAAACCAAAACAACGTTGTTTTGGCTCTGTCTCAGAAATCGTCCACATTAAAACACCTGAAAACACGTCACATGACCATTCAGGTAAGAACAGGAAGTAGATTGTCTCCTCTGCAGTCGGTCTGAACGAGGAAGGAGCAGCGAGGATGGAAAAGTGAGAGCAGGGATTTATCTTTTCTTGGAGGGACGACGAGGCGGATTATTTACTGACAGGAAGTGTTAGCAACGCTTTGTATTCAACACAGGCAGTGGAGTCATGTGACGGATAAGAACCAATTAGGAATAAGCATAACCATAGCAACAGGGATGAGAGAGCCATCAGGAATGATTGATTGATTAATTAATTAGACGACTTGAGATTCTCTTCCTGTTTGATATGATGTAAAGACTATTTGATTGTTTTTAACTGTTTATCAAACAACACTAAACAACTCATGAATTGATCAATGGAATAAAAAACAAGATCAATTCATTAATTCATTAATATCTCGAGCATCTTGTTAAGGTCTTCACCTCCTCGACTGCACAGGCTGCAAATCTCCGTTTTCAGTCCATTGTGTTAATGTGCTTGACCGTCTGGTTAAACAACATTCTGGTGTCATAACACGCAGAGAGCATCTGTTTCTATGGAAGAGAGAGAGAGAGAGAGGTGTGAAGAAGGAGGACGAGTGTTTGTTTGGATTCACACTGATTTATTAAACAATGTTTGTGAGAATCTTCCTCCATCTCTCCTTCCATTCTTCCCACTCCCCTTTTTATTTGTATATGTAAATGAATCAGTCCTCCTATCTTTCATACATCAAATGTGTTTATTTTGTAAAGCAGATTGTTGTGTGGACACTCAGCAGCAGTGTGTCTGTCTGGGTCACAGGGTTGTCGTGTGGTTGTCTGTGTGTTACTACAGTGGGTCGATGGCTGCAGCCTGCAGGACGAGTGTGTGCGGCTGCAGCTGTTTGCCATTATGTAAAGAGTCGCTGCTATTATTAGCCTGGCTCCAGAGGCCGTGTGTGTGTGTGTGTGTGTGTGTGTGTGTTTATGTGTGTGTGTGTGTGTGTGTGTGTGTGTGTGTGTGTGTTTGTGTGTGTGTGTGTGTGTGTGTGTGTGTGAGAGAAATCAGTCCTGTTGCCTTCAAGCTCACCTGCTCATGCAAAAATAGAGCACATGTTGGTTTGTTCATGTCTTTCCATTGTTATGAGGACTTCCTGGCCTGTTTACAATCATTTAGTTGTGGTGCTTCAGGTTGAGGTGAGGAGCGAGTGAATGTGTGTGATCCTCCACCCCCACTCATGACCTCTCCAGCCTCCTGGAGTGTCGAGTAACGTGACATCACGATCACCTAAATTTGCATAACCCACACCTAGCAGCTTGTCTGACACGCCCCCACAACAGATTGGTCCAGCTGACCAATCAGAGGCTCATTGTGTTGATTATATTGTTTTCATCTGCAGGTTGAATCTAATCAGGGCTTGTGTGTTTTCTAGGATTGTTTTGAAGATGCCTACGACCGGATACCTGCGTGAGTACAACTCAGATGCATGCTCAGTGTGTGTGTGTGTCTGTCAGCTGCACATCACTTCCTCTCTGCCTCCCGTCTCTTTCACTTTAAGTCACTTCCTCATTTGATAAATGATTTATATTAACAACCCGTGTGTGTGTGCGTGTGCAGGGCGGGTCACATGGACCTGCAGACAGCCATCCAGGAGACTCAGTGTGCTCTCAACCTGGTGCTCAACGACAAGTTCTCTGAGGCCTTGGACCTCCTCAGACCATGGTAACCAGTGCAACATATCAGTGTGTGTCAGTGTGTGCATTTGTGTTTGTGTACTTTTGCCAAACCAAACAGCTACAGACATATTTTTCAGTTCGCCAATAAAAATTATCCAATCTTAGTCTATTAGAGAAATATCAGACTAGATTAATGATAACAAGGTATAATTGTGTGTCTGTGTGTGTCTGTTTGTGTGTGTGGGCCTGCAGGTGGAAGAACAGTATGTACCATGCGTTGGGATACAGCAGCATCCTGGTGATGCAGGCGACCATGACGTTTGAGCACAGTGACATCCAGACCGCCATGGGAACCATCAAGGAGGCGTTACAGACCTGTCAGAGGTGAGACACTTCCTACTGGTTTATTCAACAGAGTTTATACTGGTACTGTAAAAGAGTTTAAAGCTTAATTTTTTTAAATAACAAATAATAAACGTTACTTTTGTGGCTCCAGGTTCAGGAAGAAGAACTCAGTGGTTGGATCTCTGTCCAGTCTGATCAGCAAACAGTCCAACCTGCAGGAAGGTCAGCTGGCACATGTCCCGCCCACATGGTTTGATTGACAGCTGTGGTCTGCAGGAAGAGCGTCATGTAGTGATTGTGTTGTGTTTGTGTGTTTGCAGAGGAGATGCACGCGGAGATCTGCTACGCCGAGTGTCTCCTGCAGAAAGCCACGCTGACGTTTGTCCAGGTAACAAGTCACACCAAATTACACACAGAACTTTGGTGCTGTTCCTCAAATGGCCACTAGATGGCAGACTGATGTGATGATTTTACTGAATATGCTGTGGATAAGATTTTAAGATAATTGATCATTTTTTAATTATTCTTCTCTTTTTTCCAGGATGAAAACATGATCAGTTTTATCAAAGGAGGAATCAAGATCCGAACCAGCTACCAAATCTACAAGTGAGCGATTGATTCCAAACATTAAATATATATTATAATAAAGCCTTGTTCTAAGTTCAGCTCACTAACTGTCACTGTTTAAAATACAGCTGTTACCAGATGTTCTTGTCTAATTGTGTATGTTCCATGTCGTCCAATAGAGAATGTCAGAACATGCTGAATGCCAATCAGGGCCTGGCCGCCCAGTCTGATTCGTTCAGACAGTTTGAGGGCGGAGTCAAGCTCGGCATCGGGTCCTTCAACCTGGTGAGTTGTTTTAAAGCGACTGCTGTGATTCGTTCACCTCCACGTCCCACACAGGAGGAGTTTAAGTCGAACGTTAACTGTTTGTTCTTAATAATTTAGTCTGTTAATTTAGTTTGGGTTGACACAGTAACAGTTTCTTTATAATGTGTTAATCTTCTCTGTCTGTCTCTTTAGATGTTGTCCCTCCTTCCTCAGAGGATTTTGAGGTTGCTGGAGTTTATCGGATTCTCAGGAAACAGGGTCAGTTCATCTTCACACTTATTTTCCTCTGGACTTTTAATAAATGATAATGTGTGTGTGGTAATATTTTCTTGATAAGTCTTCCAGTGAAACGGTGATAATGCCCATAAACCACAGAAAAGCTCTTATTGTGAAACTCCTGAACGAAGACTTTGGTTTTTGTTAACGAGAGATTTGTTTGTGTTTCCGTGCAGGGCTTTGGTTTGTCTCAGCTGAGAGAGGGAGCCTCGGGTCACAGCTTGCGGGCGATCCTCTCCGCTCTGACTCTGCTGTTCTACCACACATACGTCTCACTGATACTTGGTAAGAGAACACACACACTCGACCTTTACTCACACATTTAACCTGCACCAGAATCAACCGACTCCAGAGCTGTAACTTGATTTGTGTTGATAAACTCAGAAGTTGTGCATTGTTCCAATCAGAGCCTGTTTGGTACATGTACTGAGAACTCGGTGTGAAATTCTGGTCCTCAGATGGTTTTTGTGGATGTGATTATGTCTGAAGGTAACATTGTTCATGTTGTGTTTGATAAGGAACTGGGGAGGGGAACCTGGTGGAGGCTGAAGCTCTGCTGGAGCCGTACAAACACAAATACCCCAAAGTAAGTCCACAAAGTCCTCGACTACACAAATGTGTAATTTAGCCCAAATTTAGTCTCATGTGCTTGAAACAGAAAAAAGGATAAACATCAATTTTAGTGTTAATCTCTGGATTTTAATTGTAGAACCACTGAAAGTGAAACATTAGAGAAGTTGTACAATGATCGTCTCCGTCCTTCAGGGATCCATTATCCTCTTCTACACTGCGCGCATCTGCACACTGCGAGGAAACTTCGAGAAGGTCTGTAAAACAAATACACACCTTTCTGTTTCTATACTCTGTTTCTATTCCACACTGACATTTCACACTCCCAAACACTTCAACATCAGTCTGAAACTCTCCTTCCTATATTTCCGTCCACACAGAAGCAGCCTCAACGTATTTGTTCTGACTTTTAACCCGAGTTGTGTGTTTCAGGCCCGGGCCAGATACGAGGAGTGCATCAGCAGCCAGCAGGAGTGGAAGCAGATCCACCATCTTTGTTACTGGGAGCTGATGTGGACCCACTCCTACCAGCAGGAGTGGCAGCAGGCGTACCACTACGCTGACCTGCTGTGCAAAGAGAGCCGCTGGTCAAAGGTACCTTCACAAACTCAGGACATCGAGAGCCTGGGTTTATATTTATGATAGAATTCAAACGTTTTTAGATCATTTAGATGAAGGACGATCCCAGTTTTCTCTTTATTCCTCTCCAGGCCATCTATATGTACCAGAAGGCCGCCATCCTCAGTATGATGTCAGAGGAGGAAGTGAAGAAGACGGGGGAGGACGTGGTGGAGCTCTTCAGGTCAGTCGGCCGACATTGTTTAACTTGAAAACACTAAAGATTTCACTTTATCTGTGGAGAATTTCACATTTACAATAATCAATATTGAGATGATTACACAGACGATCAGCGACTGTATATAAAGTGTGTGTGTGTGTGTTGGTGTGTGTGTGTGCAGTCAGGTAGAGGGGCTGAAACAGCGCCTGGCAGGGAAATCGATCCCAACTGAGAAATTTGCCGTGAGGAAGTCCAGACGCTACAAAGTGGCTCAACCCGTGCCTCTGGTCATCCCGGCTCTGGTATAAACACACACACACACACACACACATCTGTTGAATCAAATAAACACACATCTGATGAATCAATTAAAGATTCTGTCATCTGGTGGACAGCTCTAATTGGCCGATCATCAACATGTTCATATATTCTGAAGTAACAGTTTTCTCTGTAGGAGATGATGTACGTCTGGAACGGTTTCACCATCGTGGGAAAAAGACCCGACAGCACCGAGGCTCTGCTGGTGACCATCGAGGCGGCGGAGGAGCAGCTGCTCAACAACCCCAGTACGTTCGAAAACAACCAGTGCTACTAATACTGTGCTTAGACTGTAGATCAGGGGTCCCACTGGGTTGTTACTATCCTCTTATCGTAAATCTATGGCCTTGTTTGCTGAGACACAACATGACGTGTGTGTCTCTTTGATTCAGACCCATCAGAGTTTCATCCAGACGACAGCTGCCTGGTCCAGATGTTGAAGGGTCTCTGTCTGAAACATCTGGGCAGGTTGCTGCAGGCGGAGCTCTGCTTCACACAGGTCCTGTCCAGGTAACACACACACACACACACACACACACACACACACACACACACACACACACACACACACATTGTTAATCTTGTGAAGGTGTGAGATGAACTCTGTGTGTGTGTGTTTTCAGTGAGAGTCGCATCAGATATGACCACTACCTGGTTCCCTTCACTCTCTATGAGTTGGGTCTGTTGTATAAACAACAAGGAGATTTCACCAAGGCTACGTCGTACATTGAAAATGCCAAGTAAGTAAAAAACTTTCCTATAAACTATATTATTAAAATATACGAACATACAGGTATTTTCCTGAAGTGTGCAGATGCTGTCATGGGGACAAGAAGATAGATATTTGTGTCTCTCTTCCTCAGGACGAACTACAAGGACTACTCCATGGAGTCCAGACTGCACTTCAGGATCCACGCGGCCCTCAGCAGCCTCAGAGGATCCCCAGTCGGCACCCCATAATACTCCTGACCGCTGGGTCCTGCAGCCACAGACATGAATCCAGGGATTCTCACTCCGCTGTGGCCGCGTCTTAACGAAGCAGCGACGTGTGTCGAGGTTTTCACATGACCACAGGTTTTTTATTTTACTGCTTATGAAATGTTATATGTTAACTTATTTATTTTTTGGAAGAATGAGGTTATTTAAGTTTGTGCCTCCGACGTCCCTTTAGTTTCCCACAGAGGTTTTTATCAGTGGAGCAGATTCATGGTTCTGTTGCTAGTAAACAAATCATGGCCTTAAACTGAAGGTTCAACTCACCTGAAGACCTTTCAGTGTTTTTACGTTAAATCAACACGATGTAACTTTTTCTACCTTAAACCAGCAGCTTGATTAAAGTGAGTTTGATGGTTGAGTGAACAAGGTGAGGTTTCCCCACAGGGGGCGCTGTTGATCTACACAAGTTACATGGTGTTGATTTAATAGAAGGGGGCAGGAACACAAAATCTTCATTGTTTTTTTTTTTACTTTGCCTTTTTAAAATCTCAAATGATGCCACATCTGCACATGATACACAAATGAGGGTGTTTGTGGACACGTCATCACAGCCTTCTCACCAACCGTGGCTTATATACACACACACACACACACACGCAAATGGCTGAAAACGCACACATTTAGCAGCAGTATAAAATAATCTGTGCTGTCAAATAACTTCTCGCTGATTTTGTGTCCAGGTGTAGTGTCAGTTTCGTCTCTCAGAGGCAGAGCAGCTTATGAGAAAGTTTATTTTTATTTATTTTACACTCCAGGAGAAATGAAACGTGTCCGTGTGGCTCTTTGTTGACTGAAAGAAAATATTTTATTCACATGACTCAGTTCTGCCTTTGACAAATGTTTGCTTCACTATAACTACACTCGATCCACATTCACTCAACCTTCTGTCGACCGAGCTCATGAAACACAGAAGATTCTTCGAGCTGTGAACGTTCTCACTGCTGTGGACGTACGGCGTCTGATTATAAACCGACTAGCCACGGAAGACAAGGCCTATTTCTATCAAATAATATATATATATATGTTAAACAACGTCAGTTTATATATGTACTGATGAATAAAAGAAGCACAATCTATGATATCAATCCCCATCCCCCTGCAAATGTATGCTGGCTTCTTGTAGTTTGATACTATTCACCATGCTGTACATGTGATATAATAATATGTTACACTAACACAATGATGTTGAAGAGACACAGTGGTTTTGTGTTAAGTCTGTTTGGAGGATGAACAGATTTTCAACTCACTGCTGGAAATCTGCTGTTTGAACCACAAGGACGTTCAGTTAGTGCATTTGAACCAGTGTGGAGTACTGTGGTACTGTGGAGTACTGTGGTACTGTGGAGTACTGCGTCTGAAGGTGCTGATGCTTGTAGGAATACCATAATGATGTTAAAGTGGCGACCAAATGAAGCGCTTCATTCATTTTTCAATCAGAGTCGAGTACAGGTAGACGATGACAACAGTTAGTTAGTCAGACTAAATTCCTCAGTGCGCTAAAGTCCAACGTGAAACCAAAACCAACCCGATCAAATGAAACGATGGAACAAACACATGAAGCTTGGTTCAGACTCTCAGGTTAGAAAAAACTTCCTTATTTGTATATTAGCTTCCATTTTAAAGACTGGAACGAACGTGGGTTTGTTTCAACCTGGAGTTGAATTCAACAGCGGCAACAATTGGCCTTCTCCCTATAACGAATGTATCAACCTAAAGACCAAATTATATGTGTGTCTTGTTGTCTTTTGTTTGTATTTTCTGCCTTTTTTTTGTGTTTTTGAGTGTAATTTTCTTCATGTGCTCTGAAACTTTACTTCCAAAGCAGTAAAATTCACCAAATGCAGTAAATATTCTGGAGTTTGTTTCCGATAAAGTCACAAAAAGTTCTTAAAGAAGTTTTGGCAATAATTCCTATGATGTTCCATCAACTCCTAATGCTAGGAAACTGCCAGCAGAGTTTTTCCATAACGTTGTGTAAAAAATGTAAGCAGTAAAACTACAATCGTAAAAATGTTTGTTGGATCAGTAGCTATTAAACGATGAGAGCAGACTCCAGAATCCTCCACAGTGCAATAACACGTGGATTTAGTCGTGTGCAGTGTTAGCTAAGGGTTACGACTTGTGCCTAAGATTACGAGGATTATATACTAATAACCCAGAGGCTGCGCAGTCTGAACCAAGATGGCAAAACTTACTTATTCTCACATTCACCCAAAACAGAACCAAGTCACAAATACTCTCCTTCAATTCTTACCGGCTCTCACGATAAAGTAGTAAAGTAACTTGTAACATTAGCATGGAACACAGTGTGCTAACGTCAAAATGTTAGCATGTGACTCGCCCAAGTTCATCGCTCGTGCATTAACGCCTTCGGGTCACAAAACTGATTTTCAGTCGATCTTTTGAAAAACCAAAAGAATCTTTTAGTAACACCTCTTATGTTTCTCTGCAAACAATTTCAATGTGTTTAAAATTCAGCGGTTTTGGTTTATGCTAATATTTTAGCGTGTAATATTTCAGGGACGACGCACTGCTGACGTATGTTTTTCAAACACATCAGCTTTACGTAAACTGAACATCCATAACCAAAATCTTGGCGTCGTCTTAGTACAAAAATATTCACTTTTCCTTGTTGCAACTTTCTTTTCACAGAAGCTCGTGTGTCATTTGTGCTCATGTCAGTGCCTCTGTGTATCTGTATCGAAACTGTTGTTCTCAAATGTCTTTTCTATAATCTCTCTGCATGTTACTCTTGAAAATATATTTAAGTTTTTTTTTCTAAGTTGAGAATTTACTGTATATTGTGTGTTTCACGAAAGAAAATGATATTACAGGCTTTACGGTAACAGAGGATGATCCACAAGGTGCAATAAAATGAAAACAGTTTTTGTCCATCGCTGATCACGGTGTTTTGTCACATGTTTGTGAGTTGGAGCCTTTATTTCTTCATTCTTCAGTTAATTTATCGATTTCCAATGACCACAGAAGATATTCCAAACGAAAAAGATATATATTTGAGATATTTATGTTTATTATAACTCATATAATGAACGTCATATTCATAGATATGGATTATTCTGTGGCCTGATTATCAATATACATTTTACTGGTCAAACATCAACAATAAAAGGTGTTTTTTCTAAAACAGACAGATCACATTCATATCACGTTACTGGACATTTAGATTAAATAAAAACCTTTGTGTCCTTTATCATCTTTAGTTTGAGAAATTCATTTCGTTGTCGTTTTGTGTTGTTGTAGTTTTTCTTGTGGATTAATGTGCAATGTGCTCGTTCCCTTATCTCACCACCGTGGACACACAAACACACATTGATTCATCTTGTTGATCTTGTGTGTTCTCCAGTAACCTGAGCCAACAACAACACAGAACTTCACAGAATAAATGTTTATATTATATAAGTTTTTAATTATGTCAAATGTTTTATTTTTTATTTCTTAATTTGTTTGATGTGACAAGTGCATGTAAAATAAAATGGAACTTGTGCATAAATATTAACTTCTTGTTTGCCTCTGAGGAGAAGTCAAGGTTGTGGTTAGAGTCACAACCTTGGTGGGGCCCCTGTGGGGGGTCACTAGATATGCTATACTATATATGTGTGTTGTAGCCATAATCGTTAAAGACAGAAAATGGTTGTTAGATTTCAAATTAATACATGTTGCTAAAGTGAGAGATTAGCAGCATCACGCCGGGTTCACACCGGACGCGGAAGCGACGCCGAAGCGAGGCGTAAGCGCAGCGCCAATCCTCTGGCTCCCATCCACTCCCATGTTAAACCGCAGCGCTGAACACACCGGAGGCTGAAGCGCTGCGCCACGCCGCGGCTGCCTCGCGCCGTGAAGCGATCGTTTCGGCGTCGAGTCTATTTTTTCCGCTTGACGCGAGCGTATCGCGACAGGAAACACACTGAAAAATGATTTCAAACGATATAGATGACATATTTTATATGATATAAATGATCAAATATGCATCCCATACTTTGTATTCACGTTCTGTTGTCTTGGAGTTTTAATTTTACCACTTTTACCAACCACATTATTTAATGTCCCCCTCTGCCCATCCACTACAGCCACACAAGCAGTCATATAGATAAAAAAGAGAGGAGGGGGGGCTACGTATTCTCCACATAGGCTTGAGTGGAGAATACGTAATTTACCCTCGACACCCGACATTTAACGGAGCTAACAGCGGAGAAGTTCTTCAACATGGATGACATTAAATTTGAAGTGGAGAAGTAACTTGAGTTGTTGATTCTCAGCATATGTTGTATAAAGACAACACCAAAAAAGACACATGTTGGGACGCTGTTGCAGTTAATGTTGGAGCAACAAGTAAGTATATGCTTGAAAAAAATGATTAAATGCCGTTTTTACTGCAGGCTGATAACAGCAGAAGTAAGTGATATTATTAGTAATGCTTGGCGCTTCGGCGTCGCTACCGCGTCCGGTGTGAACCCGGCGTCAGGAGGCATTTGGGGCCAGAGGCTGAAAGGTTGGAGAACACCTGACCCAACAGAGCTTCAACATTTAATTCAACATCATTGCTTTTAGATTTCTAAACTTGAAATTCCAAAAGATTATGAGTTCATTCCTCCTGTTCGCAGGAAATCTAAAAAACAGACGTCTGAACCTCGACCTTCAGTAGTGGCTCCGCCCACGTGGGCCATATGTGTTTGAGTTGTTACAGGAATCTGGGTTTTCCACCTCGTCGTTTACGGATCAGCTGAGTCAGAGTCTGAACTTATTGATGAGACGAGCTAATGATTGACGACGAGAGAAGAGATAATCAGGTCTTCATCTGAATAGAGAAGAACTGTTTCTGTGTGTGGGGCACAGATGTTGGTCTTTATTTTTAACATTTCTGAGAAAACACTTGATCGAAGCTGAAGTCGATCATGAGATCAGTCGGAGTTTCTCTTCTCTGGCTGTTTCTTCTCGTCATCAAATCTGAAATTGTGAGTAAAACCTTTTTAAATCTGATTCTCCAGTTATATATTTCTATTTGATATTGTTTAGAGCAGGCGAACTGGAAGGTAGAATGCTGTTGTTGCTAAATACAGTGAATTATAGTATTTAAAATAACATGTATATTATACTGCAGTGGTAAAATAAGTACTGCGACCTTTTACTAAAGTAACAGTTGTGATAGAAATGTTACTATTAGGGCAATGATTAATATTAGGAACAACTTTGATCTTTAGACAGACAAATGTCTCTCTGAGAAACCAGGGTGTTGATCCACCATATGGGGTTATGTTACTTTCTCACCCTCACATTCACCTAACAGAGACTTTACAGCTCGGGGGATTTGTTGTGGTTGTAGACATTAAGACAGATGTTACACTCCAGGGGTCTGAGATAGAGCAGAAGACAGGATATTCATCACCTATTCTACACATCAAAGAGGTTGATGTATAACATTTGTCTCCTCTCTAGGAGGGGCTTGGAGATGTATAAAGTGTTGCTAATTCTTGTATGTCATTGCTCATTGTATGAAATCTATTCCATGGTCTTGTACATTGATGTAGAATAAAACTTACAGAAAGACATTGTAATGACTTGTGCTTGACTATTGAGAAATTCCCATGACACAGTAGAATATAGAGTGTCACTAATATGTATTTAATCATTGCATTATGATTATTGATTTTTATAATTATAATTTAGAAATCTCTGTTACACTTGGAGGTCATTGCATTTAATTTAAAATCCTTTAAACGGATCTAACTAATGATACCATTAATACATGAACGAAAAGTGTCTTTAAATATGACCCTTTGAAGTTGGATGACTGTTGTTGCTGTGTATGATGTGCTGGTGTTGTCACTCAGATAGAGCAGATCCAACAGAGACCTCAGCTGTCTATCCCAACGACCCCTGAGGTCACCAGCCCCCCCCCGCCGCCCCCGATCCCAACCCCGACCCCGAGAGCTGCTGAGGAGAAAGAAGACGAGTTCCTGGGTTCAGCTGAGTGTCTGGAGAAGAAGTCAGTGACCGACCATCTGAGCCTCTTCCGTTGGTCGCATGATTGTTTTTGTTCGCTATATACAAACTATACATCAGGGGTGTCCAAACTACGGCCCGCGGGCCATCTGCGGCCCGCCATCCATTTTAAATTGGCCCGCCTCAAAAAAATTTAAATTAAAAATTGCTCTATTTTTGAAGAAATTGTACTTTCTTGATTGTTGTTGTTGTGGGTTTGTACCCTCGAGTAGGGGAGAGCGGGATAATGTGAGAATTTTTTTACATTTGCTCCCCTCTAGGCGAGCTAAAATCATATATCCGTAAAATTTACATATTTCCTATTAATTCAGGATGTTTCCTAGCAATGGAAATGATCAGAATGTCTTCAGGACAAAGGGCAGTGAAAATATGATTGTTTGTAAAAAAGTGGTTCTCACTTTACCCAAGCTTAGAGGTAAAGTGAGACAGACCAGAGAAATCAAGGGGGTAAAGTGATCCGCTTACCTTTTCCACTTTAAAACTACCATAACAACACATGTTTTAATAGGTCAATTAAGCACATTTATGATTATTATGATTCATGTGATCTCTTGCACACCCTAGCTTGCCTGCACATTGTTTCTCTGTCCAATCGGCAGGGACAGGGATATTGTTTGTCTCTGCGTATTCAAATGCCAGTTCACGGCACTTAATTGGAGCAAGGCCATGGAACTGGTCAGCTAGTTGTTTCAAGTGTTTGGCTCCTCCTCCATCTCATCTGTGAATATTCTCTTTACCTCAGCTACTGCACCCCAGGCTACTGATTTTACTTCCCCTTTCTCTTTTTTCTTTATGAATCTTTTGAGGGTTGTCTTGTCATTATTTCTATCTCTTCCAGCTTTTCTTGAGGTCTTCTTTCCTTGCATGACCTCACCGGCTGCACTCTCCATCTCTGTGAGGGGTGTTTCGCCCCAGGTTGTCTTCCTGGTGTAGTTTCTTTGCATGATGGCTTTTCTACAATGTTTAAGGCATTAAAAATAAAACGTATGTAATGTAATATTACACTAGAATATGTTTAAGACTAAGCTTAACTTGTACTTCATGGTGGGGTAAAGTGAGACACTGTCCCACTTTACCCCACAGCATTTGTCTCACTTTACCCCGAAGCCACAATTTTTGAAAAACAACATCTCTTATCAATTCAGGCTAATCTTCAGCTAGCATCAATCACATGGTTTTATATGTTGGAAGTTCACCAACATGTATGATATAATTTTTTCTACCTGAATCAATTTGTTTTGACACAACAGTTGATTAAGTTCAAAGCAAGAAAATTTACTTTTACATGCAAAAAACACATTTTTGTGAAAAAACGTACTTTCAACAGCACCAGCACCAACTTCTCCGTCATGGCAAGGGGGGAATGGGAGGGGCTTTTAAACATAATAGTCACATGACCACAAATGTGTTCCGTTCCCTAGATACAGGGGGTGTTTCACATCAACCGATGTCCCACATTACCCCGCTCTACCCTAATGTAATATTACACTAAAATATGGTTAAGACTAAACTTAACTTGTGCTAGATGTCTCACTTTACCCCACAGCCAACATTTTAGAAAAAACAACATCTCTTATCAGTTCAGGCTAATCTTCAGCTAGCATCAATCACATGGTTTTATATGTTGGAGTTCACCAACATGTATGATATAAGTTTTTCTACCTGAATCAATTTGTATGATACAACAGTTGATGCAAGAAAATTTACTTTTACATGCAAAAAGAACATTTTTGTGAAAAAACATTCTAACCACAGCATCAGCACCAACTTCTCTTACATGGCAAGGGTGGAATGGGAGGGGCTTGAAAACATAATGATCACATGACCACAAATGTGTTACGTTGCCTAGACACAGGGGGTGTCTCACATTACCCTGCTCTCCCCTTCCCTTGAATGCACTGATTGCAAATTGCTTTGGATAAAAGCAACAGCGAAATGAATTGTAATGTAATGGACTATGGCCCACTGTATTGTACTTCTCAGTTTTGACACTAGGTGGCGCCACGCCCCCCGCCCTAAGCTACGTGATTGAGGCGCACTGTCAACAGTCCGCTCCAGGGCAGGGGGGCGTGGCGGCGTGAGTGGCCCAGACCTTCACATTTTCTTCTGTATGTGGCCCTCAGGATAAAAAGTTTGGACACCCCTGCTATACATCTATACACACACTTAAATAGATAAATATATATGTATCTACTTAGATAAACGCTGACGTGCCTGTGAAAGCATCACATCTGTAATAGATTCTCTGTGATGACGTGTGTGAATAAACTCAGATTGTTGGCTTGTGTGTGTGTTCACCAGGTTGACTCGTGCATCATGTGACCTGGTGTTCTGTCCTCCGTGGGAGCGTTGCATCGAAGGACTGTGCTCCTGTAAACCTCCGTATCTGTGTCCCACTGACGACGTGAAGCCGGTTTGTGGTCGAGACCAAAGGACGTACCGCTCCTACTGCCAGGTTCGATTCCCACTGTTCCACGGGGGCGGAAACGAGTTTAGATTTAGATCATGTTTATAGTTTTCTATACATTCAACTCATAAATGAAGTGTATTTATCAAAGTTTATCTCCACCTGATCGTCTTCATATACATTCACTGATCGTCTTTAATAACAATAACAATCTTTTCCCAGGTTATGGCGGTCTCTTGTCGGAATGAGAAACCTGCCATGTCTTACTTTGGTGACAAATGTGCAGGTTCGCTCCAACAGACCAATTTGTCACATATTTGTCATATAAGTTGTTTCTATGTTTAAGGTGAACTTCACCGTTGTCTTTCTCTCTTTTCACACAGAGAATATTCTGGAGATCGGGACTTTGATCGATTCTGAGACCGGAGTCGTCAGCATCTCGGTTCCGGACAAGAGCCAAACAGGTGTTGAGAAGCACCTGATCTGTCGGGGGCTGTGGGACATGGCGGCAGCTAACGTGGCCTGCAAAGAACATGGGAATCAACTGTGAGAGGAGACATGCATTCATATAACACACATGTATAGTGAGATGTGGAAGAGGAACAATGATTGACGACACGTCTCGTGAACAGGGGCGCGGCGGTCGCTGGCTCCGTCTTTTACTCCAACCTGAAGACAGAGCATCCAGGCAAACAGTTCCCCCCCACCTGTGTCAGCATCCGGTGCCAAGGTTACGAGAAATCCCTGTCCGAGTGTGTCATCTACGACAAGATGGTGATCGGCAACAGGCGGGTCGCCACGGCAACGTGTTATATCCAGTCTCAGGCCCCGACAGGTCTGGATGGATGGATGGATGGATGGATGGATTTATGGATGGATGGATGGATGGATGGATGGATGGATGGATGAATGGATGGATGGATGGATGGATGGATGGATGGATGGATGGATGGATTTATGGATGGATGGATGGATGGATGGATGGATGAATGGATGGATGGATGGATGGATGGATGGATGGATGGATGAATGGATGGATGGATGGATGGATGGATGGATGGATGGATGAATTGCTGGATGGATGGATGGATGGATGGATTGTATGTATTTATGGATGTATGGATGTATGGATGGATGTATGGATGGATGGATGATGGATGGATGGGTGGGTGGGTGGATGGATGGATGGATGGATGAATGGATGGATGGATGGATGGATGGATGGATGGATGGATGGATGAATTGCTGGATGGATGGATAGATTGTATGTATTTATCGATGTATGGATGTATGGATGTATGGATGTATGGATGGATGATGGATGGATGGGTGGATGGATGGATGGATGGATGGATGGATGGATGGATGGATGAATGGATGGATGGATGGATGGATGGATGGATGGATGGATGGATGGATGGATGGATGGATGGATGGATGGATTGTATGTATTTATGGATGTATGGATGTATGGATGGATGTATGGATGGATGGATGATGGATGGATGGGTGGGTGGGTGGATGGATGGATGGATGGATGAATGGATGGATGGATGGATGGATGGATGAATTGCTGGATGGATGGATAGATTGTATGTATTTATAGATGTATGGATGTATGGATGTATGGATGTATGGATGGATGGATGGATGATGGATGGATGGGTGGGTGGGTGGATGGATGGATGGATGGATGGATGGATGGATGGATGGATGGATGGATGAATGGATGGATAAATCGTTTTCTGACCTTTCATATTTGTTCATTTCAGAAGACTGCGGCTTCACGTGTGCAAACAGGAAGTGTGTGCCTCTGAACCATACATGTGATGGAGTGGATGACTGTGGCGACCGCAGTGATGAAATGTGCTGCAAAGGTAAGTACACACATAAACACACACACACAAACACACACAGACAAACACACACACGTAATAACCCTGTATTGTCAGGTTGCAGGAGCGGTGGTCTGCTGTGTAAGACGGGTGTGTGTCTTCATAAAGATTCTGTCCATGACGGACACGTCGACTGTCTGGACGGTGAAGACGAATCGCCCAAACACACCAGTGAGTTACAAACACTCTAACACTGACAGTTTAAATTACATAATGTTTTGACGTTTGTTATGTGGTTGTATTATGAAGTCTAGTTATAAAAATACTTCTACTAGACTGTAAAAGTACGACATAAAAGAACTCTGATGTGTTCACGTGTTTTTACTTTCTACAGGATCAAGCAAGTCAGGACTCAGCAACTCAGGTACAGTGAGGACAGATGGGAACTCAGCGCTCGGTTCAAATGGTTGTTGTTGTTGATTAGATTTGTTTTTCTCTTTATTTCAGATTTGATCTCTCCTCATGATGGTACGTTAACCGTGAAGCTTTCAGAACTTTATTCACAGAGCTGATATTATACTTTATGGCTTTATAAATAAGTGGATGGATGGATTGATGGATGGATGGATGGATGGATGGATGGATTTTAAACTGATTACTCTTCGTGCCTAGAGATCAAAGTCAGCCGATTGCAGCTGGAGTCCAAGTTAGAGTGTGGGATTCCCAACGCGACCACGGTGGACGACGAGGAGGTGGAGGAGCGAGGGCGGGGCCGCCGCGTCAAGAGGGTGGTGGGAGGAGTCCCGGCAAGACCGGTCAGTCAGAAACACTGCTGCCTGTTTAACTGTAAATACACACACAGTTATTAACAACACTATGTATAAACCTGTGTGTGTGTATGTGTGTGTGTGTGTATACAGACTCAGATCCAGTGGCAGGTCGCTCTGGAGGATAACAGCAAGATCCACTGTGGAGGAGCATATATCGGGGGCTGCTGGGTAATCACCGCTGCTCACTGCGTCAGGTAAACGAGGACGTGTTAGCATTAGCATTAGCATGAAATATTAGCATCCTGATTGTCAGAGAGTTTAGGAAAGTTTCCTCTTCTCACATTTAACTATAAAATCTTCCCTTGTTTAATCTTCTGGGATACGACTTGTTGTTTAAGCCTAATGTTTAAAATTAGTCTAAAACATGTGCTTCCACTGGACGTTCAAAGAAACTGTCACTTCATCCTGTTATTTTAGGCAGAATGTGTTTTTTCTAAGTGAGTTTAAGGTTCAGACTCTTCCTCAGATTTACACTTTAAGGACTGATTTACTTTAAAATACATATTCATCAGTCAGTCGTGCTAGTAATCGTCTCTTCATCAGACCCAACCCGCTGGCGTTCAAAGTCAAGTTTTCTCTCTGGAAGAAATCGAGAGCTCAGAACACGACGGACATCGTTCCTGTTGAGGACATTCTCATCCACCCCTGGTACGAATCTTTCTCTCTGTACAGTCGTCATTAAAACTTAAACTTTGACCGAACACACTGGACACAGAAATGACTTGGAGACTTTTTAACAGGTACAACGCCAGAACGTACGAGAACGACATTGCTCTTGTGAAGCTGAAGAATCTTCCACACGAGGACAGATGTTTCGTGGAGAATCCGGCCATCAGCGCCGTCTGCGTTCCCTGGTCCTCGCAACTCTTCCAGCCCAACCACACCTGCAGCATCTCGGGATGGGGACGAACCAAAGGTCTGTACGTTTCTGTTCGGCTGTGACTTCAAAGGATAAGAACTAACTGTAGCTTAATCGTAAGCTAGGACCTAAAGAAAGACGACGTCGTGGATAATTTCTTGAGTCAGACTGAATGTCGTTAAGTGAGACAAGTTATTTTAAATATTGATCGTGTTGGATCATTGTAATGTTTGTGTGCAGATGGTCGATCCGCTAAGGTGTTGCTCTGGGCCAACGTGTCGCTCATCGACGACTGTCAGAGATTCTACAATGATCGATTCAAACCAGGAATGATGTGTGCAGGTGAGTGTTGACGTCCTCAGTGACCTGAGAACACTCACACAGTTTATAATGGTGTGTGTGTGTGACTGTGTGTGTGTGTGTGTGTTTATGTGCAGGTGACCTGGACGGCAGCGTGGACTCCTGTCAGGGCGACAGCGGCGGTCCTCTGGTCTGTGAAGATGAACTGGGCTTCTCTTACCTGTGGGGCATCGTCAGCTGGGGGGACAAGTGTGGTCACGCTGGATTCCCTGGAGTTTATACACAAGTAATATATAACACAAAATCTATACACTGAAAAAACACACACAACCTAAATGTGTCATTAACATGAAATTATTTTATCTCCGCCAGGTCGCTCATTACTTTGAATGGATCAGAAGTAACACAGGTTGGCCGACAGTCACCAGGTTTAACTCCTGATGACGAGGAACCACCCCCCCCCACACACAAACACAAAAACTCACGTAGCTTTTCTTTCTGATTGTAACCTGACCGCAGCTTGTGTGATTACAGACACTGTGACAGTGATTAAAACTTGAATTGTTCAAAGTGTTTTCATTTTCAAAACAATCACATACTTTAAATTGTCAAACTCAATAAGACATAATAAACATTTCTTCTTAAGGAATGCACTGGGGGATTAAATACTTGCATTGTGACAAATGAAATACCTGTAATATTTAAAATAATACTAAATAATAATTCGTTTTGTGTTGTTGTAGTTTTTCTTGTGGATAAGTGTGCAGTGTCACTCGTTCCCTTATCTCACCACCGTGGACACACAAACGCACATTGATTCATCTTGTTGATCTTGTGTGTTCTCCGGTGACCTGAACCAACAACAACACAGAACTTCACAGAATAAAAGCGTTATTTATTTAATATGTTTATTTTCTATTTCTTTATTTTTAAGTTTCTTGACGTGACTCCTGTCATTTTATTAAAGGCAATACAAGTTGACAAAAAAGAAGATCTAGACGCAAATTCAGATGTAAAAAATAACAGAAGTTGAGAATAGAAGACAGATTAATCAAAACAAGTATAATATTTAAAAAAGGCAATAAACAGG
Organism: Pleuronectes platessa; assembly: GCF_947347685.1. NCBI lineage: Eukaryota > Metazoa > Chordata > Actinopteri > Pleuronectiformes > Pleuronectidae > Pleuronectes > Pleuronectes platessa. The sequence continues at coordinate 3,215,450 of NC_070648.1, read as the reverse complement.
CAAGAACATTTATAGTGCATGTAAGATAAAATGAAACTAGTGTATAAATATTAACTTCTTGTTTGCCTCTGAGGAGAAATCAAGGTCGTGGTTAGAGTCAATATAATGTGGTTGCCAAACTAGGGGTGGGGCCCCCGTGGGGGGTCACGAGACTCGGAGAGGGGGCCACAATGTCCCAAAAATGATATATGTGTGTTGTAGCCAAAATTGTTACAGAAGACAGAAAAGGATATTAGATTTAAAATTAATAAATGTTGCTTAAGTGAGAGATTAGCAGAAGCTTTAGGAGGCATTTGGGGCCAGAGGCTGAAAGGTTGGAGAACACCTGACCCAACAGAGCTTCAACACTTAATTCAACATCATTGCTTTCAGATTTCTAAACTTGAAATTCCAAAAGATTATGAGTTCATTCCTCCTGTTCGCAGGAAACCTAAAAAACAGACGTCTGAACCTCGACCTTCAGTAGTGGCTCCGCCCACGTGTACCATATGTGTTTGAGTTGTTACAGGAATCTGGGTTTTCCACCTCGTCGTTTACGGATCAGCTGAGTCAGAGTCTGAACTTATTGATGAGACGAGCTAATGATTGACGACGACAGAAGAGATAATCAGTTCTTCATCTGAATAGAGAAGAACTGTTTATGTGTGTGGGGCACAGATGTTGGTCTTTATTTTTAACATTTCTGAGAAAACACTTGATCGAAGCTGAAGTCGATCATGAGATCAGTCGGAGTTTCTCTTCTCTGGCTGTTTCTTCTCGTCATCAAATCTGAAACTGTGAGTAAAACATTTTTTAATCTGATTCTCCAGTTATCTCTATTTGATATTGTTTAGAGCGGGTGAACTGGAAGGTAGAATGCTGTTGTTGCTAAATATAGTGAATTATAGTATTTGTAATAAGATGTTTATTATACTCCAGTGGAAAAAGAAGTACTGCGACCTTTTACTAAAGTAACGGTAGAATAAAGAGTGTCACTAATATGTATTTAATCATTGCATTATGATTTTTGATTTATATAATTATAATTTAGAAATCTCTGCTACACTTGGAGGTCATTGCATTTCATTTAAAATCCTTTAAACTGATCTAACTATTGATACCATTAATACATGAATGAAAAGTGTCTTTAAATATGACCCTTTATCCCACCGACCCCTGAGGTCACCGGCGCCCCCCCGCCCACCCCGACCCCGACAGCTGCTGAGGAAAAAGAAGACGAGTTCCTGGGTTCACCCGAGTGTCTGGAGAAGAAGTCAGTGACCGACCATCTGAGCCTCTTCCGTTGGTCGCATGATTGTTTTTGTTCATTATATATAAACTATATACATCTATACACACACATACATAGATAAATATATTTGTATCTACTTAAGATAAACACTGACGTGCCTGTGAAAGCATCACATCTGTAATAGATTCTCTGTGATGACGTGTGTGAATAAACTCAGATTGTTGGCTTGTGTGTGTGTTCACCAGGTTGTCTCGTGCATCATGTGACCTGGTGTTCTGTCCTCCGTGGGAGCGTTGCATCAGAGGACAGTGCTCCTGTAAACTTCCGTATCTGTGTCCCACTGACGACGTGAAGCCGGTTTGTGGTCGAGACCAAAGGACGTACCGCTCCTACTGCCAGGTTCGATTCCCACTGTTCCACGGGGGCGGAAACGAGTTTAGATTTAGATCATGTTTATAGTTTTCTATACATTCAACTCATAAATGAAGTGTATTTATCAAAGTTTATCTCCACCTGATCGTCTTCATATACATTCACTGATCGTCTTTAATAACAATAACAATCTTTTCCCAGGTTATGGCTGTCTCTTGTCGGACTGAGAAACCTGCCATGTCTTACTTTGGTGACAAATGTGCAGGTTCGCTCCAACAGACCGATTTGTCACATATTTGTCATATAAGTTGTTTCTATGTTTAATGTGAACTTCACCGTTGTCTTTCTCTCTTTTCACACAGACAATATTCTGGAGATCGGGACTGGGATCGATTCTGAGACCGGAGTCGTCAGCATCTCGGTTCCGGACAAGAGCCAAACAGGTGTTGAGAAGCACCTGGTCTGTCGGGGGCTGTGGGACATGGCGGCAGCTAACGTGGCCTGCAAAGAACATGAGAATCCACTGTGAGAGGAAACATGCATTCATATAACACACATGTATAGTGAGATGTGGATGAGGAACAATGATTGACGACACGTCTCGTGAACAGGGGCGCGGCGGTCGCTGGCTCCGTCTTTTACTCCAACCTGACGACGGAACATCCAGGCAAACAGTTCCCCCCCACCTGTGTCAGCATCCGGTGCCAAGGTTACGAGAAATCCCTGTCCGAGTGTGTCATCTACGACAAGATGGAGATCGGTGGGATGCGGGTCGCCACGGCAACGTGTTATAACCCGTCACAGGCCCTGACAGGTCTCTGGATGGATGGATGGATGGATGAATGGATTTATGGATGGATGGATTTATGGATGGATGGATAAATCGTTTTCTGACCTTTTGAATTTGTTCATTTCTGAAGACTGCGGCTTCACGTGTGCAAACAGCAAGTGTGTGCTTCTGAAACAGACATGTGATGGAGTGGATGACTGTGGCGACCGCAGTGATGAAATGTGCTGCAAAGGTTAGTACACACATATACACACACACATACACACACACACACACACGTAATAACCCTGTGTTGTGCAATATAAAGTGATACCATAGAATGGTGTGCCTTTAAGCATTCAATAAATTTGGTTATCAAAATAAAATATAGAGCATTAATATTTAAAACATTAATATAAAATCATAACTCTAATTGGTTAAAGTTACCTCGGGGCACCACCCTTCAAAGAAAGGGAAAAGATAGCCAATTTATTGATTAAGGTCAGTCTCATTTAGATCTAGTTCAATTAGAAATCTCAATATTTACTATTAAAGATTATATCATGAACCTTTTAAGGTTATGGAGTTCTTTTCAGTGTAGAGGTTGGCAAAATTCACTTGAGTGAGTGTGTGTGGGCCTATGTTTATCAGGGTGCTCTCAAAATAATGGCTTGCCAAAAGAGTTACACCCTCTGTGGGCTTTTAAGATGGTCGCGGACCCTCTAAAGATAGCAGCCCTCCCCCTTTCTTCTGAAGTTGTTTATGACTAGTAGCGGGGGAAGGTTTTAAATGAGGTGAAGACTATCCGTGTGTCTGTGTAGATTTTAAATCAGAGAATGAGAGTCAGAGATATATGCAAAGAAAGCCTGTGAAGAGCATTACAAACTAACCTTACTTTCAATAACTTATAAACACGATATCTCAACACACATATAACTTATAAACACCACACAGAATCAAATAAACAGTCTTGCTTAGCCTCGTATAATTATTAAGTCCAGTTTTTGTGACCCGTCCTTGAAAAGGGAAAAGAGGTTGCTGTGCAGTTAGCAGTTCGTATTGCCGGTTGGTCGTAAGGTTTCTGCAGTCGCGGTTCTGTTGACCTGTGGGGCTCAGTTGCTGGTTCAAAGTTCTTACCTGCAGGACATCGAGTCGCTGCTAGGAGTAAAGGCCAATGTATGCTTCTCCGTTTTGACGAACACGGACAGATAGGACCGCCCTCTCCAACGTGGAACGCCCTCTCTGTGCCTCTCCGCGGCTCCTCGCAGAGCTTTTCGTGCAGCTCTCATTTTTCTAACTACACGTCGAAATGGCGGACAGCCCACGGATACCACTTGGCTGTGATTGGTCAGCTAACGCCAGCATTTCGGGACATCATTTTTTCCGGACCTCAAACCTCCTGTTTCATTCCCTAAATCACAATAAACCTAAATCACAACTACGACTCTATGATTAATGTGACAAGTGTGTTAAGCCAGCGGCGTTGTCCGGCTGACGGTGGCTGGTTAGAGCACTTACAGCATGTGTGTACGGTCATATACGGTTATAACGAACTTTGATAACGGGGATAGCGGGCTAGCCACCATGCTAACTGCGGTGGGAACAGCGCAAAAACCCGCTGACTTTAATCCCACGGCTCTCATGACACTGTTTCTCAAACACCGTCAGGTTAGAAGCAAACACTTGGTAGTAGTTAGTATCGGCTGTCCGTGCTGACTGTGTGTGGAAGCTGGGGGGAGCTAGCTGCCTCCGTGTAGCTTCAAGCTGTTGCAGCTGTTGAATTAGCAACGCAGTTTGGAAACAAGACCGGGGAACCGCTGCGCTAAGACACGATAACAAAAGCATTTTGACCCGCTGGGTGTCACTTTATTTCAGCAAAACTGTCGCGTCATCAACATCCTTTTTCTGTTGTCATCGTTCACTGTGTGTGAGGAGCCGGGAGGACGTAAATAAACCAGCGTGGACTTCTTCTATATACCTCATGAGGTAGGCTTCTCTAAGCTCGACTTCCGTTACGCCATCTACTGTTCTGGCGGTGAATTGTTTTCGGAAACAAAAAGGCTCGTAGAACTATAAATCAAAAAGGGTCCGTCCGCTCCGCCCGTCCCTCCTTCCGCAACGGACTCGGAGAAGCATACTGAGGCCTTAAGGTAGAGCTTGATTTGAGAGGCGGTTTCCATGATGAGGTGAGCTGGGAGCTGCACCTTTGCGCCCCGATCGTAGATGGGAAGAGAAGCTGTGCTGGAGCAGCCAGGCTTCCCCTCAGCGATGCAGGAGAAGAGAGATGGCCGCCTGCCTCCTTGGTAGGATTGTGGAAAAAAAAAGAATTGGGGGAGACCTTGCCTTATATTTAACGGTGACCTCACAGGTCATGGTGCCAGAGTGACCAATTGGAGTTGACCCTGGTGGCTTTTTCACACCTATGGGTGAAACTTTCCAGAACAAAAGGACCTGCAGAATCCTGGAAGATTGAGTTCCTTGGCTGTTTTCAGGCTTTTGACTACACATATAGGCCGAAGAGTAGGCCTTTAGTTTCACAAGAACATTGTCCCAACGCCTGTATTGTCAGGTTGCAGGAGCGGTGGTCTGCTGTGTAAGACGGGTGTGTGTCTTCATAAAGATTCTGTCCATGACGGACACGTCGACTGTCTGGACGGTGAAGACGAATCGCCCAAACACACCAGTGAGTTACACACACTCTAACACTGACAGTTTAAATTACATAATGTTTTGAAATTTTTTGTGTGGTTGTATTATGAAGTCTAGTTATGAAATACTTCTACTAGACTGTAAATGTACGACATAAAAGAACTCTGATGTGTTCACGTGTTTTTACTTTCCACAGGATCAAGCCAGCCAGGACTCAGCAACTCAGGTACAGTGAGGACAGATGGGAACTCAGCGCTCGGTTCAAATGGTTGTTGTTGTTGATTAGATTTGTTTTTCTCTTTATTTCAGATTTGATCTCTCCTCATGATGGTACGTTAACCGTGAAGCTTTCAGAACTTTATTCAAAGAGCTGATATTATACTTTATGGCTTTATAAATAAGTGGATGGATTGATGGATGGATGTATTTTAAACTGATCTCTTCGTGTCTAGAGATCAAATTCAGCCGATTGCAGCTGGAGTCCAAGTTACAGTGTGGGATTCCCAACGCGACCACAGTGGACGACGAGGACGAGGATGTGGAGGAGCGGGGGCGGGGCCGCCGCGTCAAGAGGGTGGTGGGAGGAGTCCCGGCAAGACCGGTCAGTCAGATACACTGCTTTCTGTTTAACTGTATATACACGCCCAGTTATTAACAACACTATGTATAAACCTGTGTGTGTGTATACAGACTCAGATCCAGTGGCAGGTCGCTCTGGAGGATAACAGGGCGATCCACTGTGGAGGAGCATATATCGGGGGCTGCTGGGTAATCACCGCTGCTCACTGCGTCAGGTAAACGAGGACGTGTTAGCATTAGCATGAAATATTAGCATCCTGACTGTCGGAGAGTTCAGGAAAGTTTCCTCTTCTCACATTTAACTAAGACATCTTCACTTGTTTGATCTTTTGTGCTCAAGATATTCCCTTTGCACCCGATGAATATCATGTGGGAACAATGTTTGTGTATCAGCAAATGATTCCTGCCGATGACGACCACACGTCTGTTGTGCAATAATGCTTAAATAGTGATACCATAGAATGGGGTGCCTGTAGGCATTCAATAAGTTTGGTTATCAAAATAAAATATAAAACATTAATATTTAAAATATTAATATAAAATCATAACTTGAATTGGTTAAAGTTACCTCAGGGCACCACCCTTCAAAGGAAGGGAAAAGATAGTCAATTTATTGATTAGGATCAGTCTCATTTAGATCTAGTTCAATTAGAAATCTCAATATTTTACCATTAAAGATTACATAATGAACAATGAAGGTTATGCAGTTCTTAACAGTGTAACGGTTGGCAAAGTTCAGTTATGCAACATTAATAACAGAACATTTGTGAAAGAAAACATTTATGATGAACATAATAAAGTATAAAAACACAAATTACTAAACAATCAAACTAACTAACAAGGAGGTGTGTGTATGTGTGTGTGTGTGAATGTAAATTAGCATGCTTTCAAAATGGTCGCTGACCCCCTAAGATAAGAGCCCCCCCCCCCCCCCCCCCCCCCCTTCTTCTGAGGTTGTTTTACGGCCGTTGCTTTACGGCTGAGGGGGAAGGTTTAACTAGGTGAGATGCTATGCGTGTCTGTGTGTATGTTAATCAGATAATGATAGACAGGGACAAAGCCTGTGGCAAGTAGCCTGACGTTGTCAGACTCACAATTCTAGTCAGAATGTGAGTCTGAGACCGCTCCATTGGGCTGTGATTATGGGGCGTGTTTCAACTGACCAGGAAGTAAAATTCTTCTTCGCTCAATTGGATAGACCTACAACCAATCAGAGCAATGTAGTATGTGACGTATGCTAAGCAACGCATTGTGAGTTATTTACTAACGCCGGGTTCACACCGGACGCTTCAGCGCAGCGCCAAGCCTTAAATAACAGCTGGCTCCCATCCACTCCCATGTTAAAACTTTGAGCCGGTCACACCGGAGGCTGAAGCACCGCGAGGCAGCCTTGGCGCAGCGCGGTGCTTCAGCCTCCGGTGTGACCGGCACAAAGCCGTGCAGCGATCTACTGGATCAACGGGTGATATTATTAGCGATGCCCGGCGGTTCAGCGTCGCTTCAGTGTCCGGTGTGAACAGCCCAGCGCCGGGGCGATAGGGATTAGCGCGGTGCTTTGGCGTCGCCTCCACGTTCTGTGTTCCTCTTTCAAAATGAATGCGCTGTCGATGTCTTCTAAAACAGACTCAATGGCAGCATCTACACATCTCAGCTCGCCAGCGGCAGGCATGTTTGTTGAAAACGAATTCAACCCAAGGGCACTTTGATGACGTGGTTGATTACGTTACCGTTGATCATCTGTCAATCATCGTATAAAGCCCGCCCTGACAATCTGATTGGCCCGGTCGGGCATAATTTTTCCTCAACGGAGCGACTCCAGACCGAACTGCCCGACCAAAAATGTTGTGGGCGGGGCTAAGTTCGTCTGGCATCCAGGCTATGTGGCAAGCCTAACTAGCATTAACCTTCATTTAACTTATAGCTACAACATCACAGCATATATCAAACTTGTAAACACACAAAATTAAGTAGCAGTCTTGCTTAGCATGTATAATTATTAAGCCCAGATTATGTTACCAGTCCGAGGGAAAGAGGAAAAGAAGTTGCTGTTCAGGTTGAAGTTCTGTGATGTCTCCCAGCTTTGTGGTCGTAGAGTTCTGCATTCGCGATTCTGTCGAGCCGTGTGCTCAGATGCTGGTTGAAGTTCTCCTGCAGGACATCGCCTCGCTACGAGGAGTTTTGTAGAACTTGAAGGGCGAGGAGATTTCCTTGAGAAGATGAGCTGGGAGCTTCACTTTGACCTCCGGAAGTTGGTGGGAAGAGAAGAGTAAGCCGGCATACTCTTCTCACTCCTTGAAGAGTTGTGGGAAGAGAGGGCAGCCTTCCGCCCTCAGAGTGGTTGGAGAAAAAGAGATAGAATTGGGGGAGAACTCCCCTTATATTGGGCTGATGACCCACAGGTCATGTGGCCGGAGTGACCAATAGATGTTGACTTTTTGTGGCTTCTCACACCTATGCGTGACATTGTCCAGACCACAGGACATGCAGCATCCTGTTACATCCTGGGGAACTGAGTTCGGGAGGCTTTTTCAAGACAAAGAAACATGTGCTTTCAGGCTTTGACTACACATACAGGCCGAAGTGGAGACCTGTGGTTTGCACAAAAAACATATCCCAACAGAAGGTTGGTAGAAAGAGAGAAAATTGGGGGAGACCTGGCTTTATATTGGCTCGGTGACCTCACAGGTCATGGGGCAAGAGTGACCAATAGGAGGTGAGCCTTGTGGATTTTCACACCTCTGTGTGAAGATGTCCGGAACAAAGGGACATGCTGCATCCTGGGAAACTGAGTTCGGGAGGCTTTTTCCAGAACACCGAACATGCGGCATCAGGCTTTGTCTACATGTGACCGAACTTTGGTTTCACAAAAACCATGTCCCAACTCGTCTATGTAATTTATCTTGTGCAAACAAAATAAAACAGTTTTCACCTATTAGGACATTAGGGCTCTGTAAGTAACTGGCCATGGATTCAGTGAATTGCATTCTGCGATACGACTTCTTGTTTTAGACTAATGTGTCAAATTAAGTTTGGATAAATTCATGACTAACAAGTGCTACCACTGGACGTTCAAAGAACTGTCACTTCATCTTGTCATTTTAGGCAGAATGTGTTTTTTCTAAGTGAGTTTAAGGTTCAGAATCTTTGTCAGATTTACACTTTAAGGACTGATTTACTTTAAAAGACATATTCATCAGTCAGTCGTGCTAGTAATCGTCTCTTCATCAGACCCAACCCGCTGGCGTTCAAAGTCTTGTTGTCTCTCTGGAAGAAATCGAGACATCAGGACACAACTGACGTCGTTCCTGTTGAGGACATTCTCATCCACCCCCGGTACGAATCTTTCTCTCTGTACAGTCGTCATTAAAACTTAAATGACCGAACACACTGGACACAGAAATGACTTGGAGACTTTTTATCAGGTACAACGCCAGAACGTACGAGAACGACATTGCTCTTGTGAAGCTGAAGAATCTTCCACACGAGGACAGATGTTTCGTGGAGAATCCGGCCATCAGCGCCGTCTGCGTTCCCTGGTCCACGCAACTCTTCCAGCCCAACCACACCTGCAGCATCTCGGGATGGGGACGAACCAAAGGTCTGTACGTTTCTGTTCGGCTGTGACGTCAAAGGATAAGAACTAACTGTAGCTTAATCGTAAGCTAGGACCTAAAGAAAGACGACGTCGTGGATAATTTCTTGAGTCAGACTGAATGTCGTTAAGTTAGACAAGTTATTTTAATTATTGATCGTGTTGGATTATTGTAACGTTTGTGTGCAGATGGTCGATCCACTCAGGTGTTGCTCTGGGCCAACGTGTCGCTCATCGACGACTGTCAGAGATTCTACAATGATCGATTCAAACCAGGAATGATGTGTGCAGGTGAGTGTTGACGTCCTCAGTGACCTGAGGACACTCACAGTTTATAATGGTGTGTGTGTGTGTGTCTGTGTGTGTGCAGGTGACCTGGACGGCAGCGTGGACTCCTGTCAGGGCGACAATGGCGGTCCTCTGGTCTGTGAAGATGAACTGGGCTTCTCTTACCTGTGGGGCATCGTCAGCTGGAGGGACAAGTGTGGTCGGCCTGGATTCCCTGGAGTTTATACACAAGTAATATATAACACAAAATCTATACACTGAAAAAACACACACAACCTAAATGTGTCATTAACATGAAATTATTTTATCTCCGCCAGGTCGCTCATTACTTTGAATGGATCAGAAGTAAAACAGGTTGGCCGACAGTCACCAGGTTTAACTCCTGATGACGAGGAACCCCCCCCCCCCCCCCCCCCCCCACACACACACGTTGCTTTTCTTTTTGATTTTAATCTGACTGCAGCTTGTGTGATTACAGACACTGTGACACAGTGATTATAACTTGAATTGTTCAAAGTGTTTTCATTTTCAAACAATCACATACTTTAAATTGTGAAACATAATAAGACATAATAAACTTTTCTTCTTAAGGAATGTACTGGGGGGTTAAATACTTGCTTTGTGTCCAATGAAATACCTGTAATATTTATAATAATACCACTTTAAAATATGTTCCTGTTTCTATGGCGTAACATATTGATATTCGCTAACCTAGCTAACACAATAGCCTGAAATGTTTCAACAACTATGTGAAATACATATTTTTAAAGGTATTAAAAGTATATTGCTGCTGTATTTAAGTACAGGGTGATATTTCGTAATGATAATTATAATGGATCTTTTAAATATTTATATATAAAAAAATTACGGATACAGATTCGGTTGTTTTATTTCACCGCATCTTTAATAAAGTCCAAAATGATTACAACAGAAAATATCACTGTAAACAAACAAAGGTGAAATTTAATGACACAAGAATCTCAGCGGGAACTTTGAACCTGTTCCACGGGCAGCTGCAGACGGATCGAACTTCTCAACCTCCGGAGATCATCGTCCACCTGCAGACACACACAAGTTCGATTCCAGCTGATTTTAAAGACCCACGGTGGTTGTGTGTGTGTGTGTTTGGTGTGTCCATCACCTCGGCCATCTTGTCTTTGAGCTCGTTGTATTTTTGAAGATCAAATTTCTGTTGAGACACTCTGCGGTGGAAGAAGTGAAGGAACTGACGATCCCTTGCCCCCGTGACCATGAACTCCTGCACACACACACACACACACACACACACACACACACACACACACACACACACACCTTTGTCTTAGAGCTCAAACGGCCTTTTGAAAGAGTGAGTACCAGATAAAGTGTCCTCACTGATATGGTCTGACATACGGACATGTGGGTCTACCTGTTTTGTGAGGATGTAGTAGCCGAAGAAGATCATGCTGGTGGTGCAGGAGATGAAGAAGGTGACTGGCTCCATGACGTCCCATGCAAACACATACCTGTCACACACACACACACACACATGATTACAGAGACATCCTGAGGGTTGTAAAACTGGAAGTTTCAGGTTGGTGAATGTGTGTGTGTGTGCATCACCAGGTGAGGTAACCCAGGAATCCTCCCTGTAGTGATAGGTAACCAAGCCCCGCCCACCCCAGCAGGGAGGCTCTCGACTCCGCCTCCTTCGCCATCTGGATTTTCACCTACACACACACACACACACACACACACACACACACACATAGTATTTAGTGTTTGGTGTACAGTATATCCGGATGATATTAAGGTCAATATGATGTGTATAATTGTGTTTATATATTATGATATATAGTATGATGTGGTACCATCTCCAGTGGCCTGAGCTCCTGTTGTAGTTGCTCCCGTTGGATCAGCAGCTCCGAGTGTTTGACGTGTTGCTGCTGAGGGAGATTCAGAGCGGCTTGAAGGAGCTGGACCACGTACTTCATATCGTTCAGACCCAACACGTGCTCATGAGACGCACCTGACACACGGAGAGAGACCACTTAAAGATATTTGAGCAAACATTCCCATTTAAGTGACCAACAATAAGTTGTGTGTTCTGATAGCGCCCTCTAGAGACACACACAGGGTTTACCTTGGCCGAGAGAGCCAACATTGTGTGTGACGCCGTTGATGACGAGCTGGAAATCTTTATTTAAAACTGTTTCCATAAACGTGCACGAGGAGATTCTCTGTCCATCTGAGGAAAGAAAAAGTTTTACTAAATTCTTGTGTTTCTCATTATTTGTGATTTTTCTCAATACTGTTCAGAGAATTCAGACTTTAGGTTCAATATTAAAACCCTTTCTACATTGTTTTGTGTCTGTGTGGTCCTGACAGGTCCAGTACTTGACTTTGTGTTACCTCCGTTCAGCAGAGCGGCACTGTGGACCCCGGGGTCTTTGGCTGAGATGTCTCGAAGCAGGTCGCCCACGGTGGTCAACATGGGCGTCAGGGTGAAGCGACATGGCCGACCTGCAGGGAGACGCACCGACAGGACCGGGCGGCCCAGGCTGTAATGAAGAGACACATCTGAAAGAGAGAGAGAGCGAGAGAGACACACATACAGTACTTACACCTTCACTGTTGGTTTAATAATTGAAGTTTACAGATTAGAAACAAAAATATATTGATTAACGGTAGGACACACAGCCCGATATGTGTTTTTATGCTAAGCTAGGCTAACCATGTCCTGATTCCAGCACTGCACTTGATGCATCATAACAAAAACAAATGCTTTATTTTATTTATATCACTTTCAGGTGACTTTGGTAAAGAGAGGGTCACAGAGAGTTTACCTTTGGTCGGTGGTTCACTGCTGTAGCCGGAGAAGAGGCTGGTCGACCAGGCTGAACTGAACTGAGACACAAAAGGAATTATAACAGTCACACATGTATCGTGGATCCTGATCCTGATGGTGGATCCTGATCCTGGTCTATTATTTACAACGAGCTTCAGTTACACGTTACATCTATTGCACTTCTGTCTGTACAAATGAAACTAGATTTATTGATTGATGACATGTTCTGACCTGTCCTCGTAAATATCGCTTGAAATACAAAAAAGCTAGAAAATGAAACTTGTTCTCACAAACATTTCTCTCTGTCACACTCACACACACAAACACACACGCACAAACACACACACACACACGCAAACACACACACGCTTGTCTTGTCATGTTGGCTTCTTACAGCAGTAGAGGAAGTAGAGGAAGTTAGAAGTAGAACGTTAGAAGTAAAGCTTCAGCAACTGTTGGTTTGATGTCCTCAGTATTATTAGTGTTATATAGAAGGAATGTTGCTGTATTAGTACTACTAGTGGCAAGAAGTGATACAAGTAGTTTATAACTAAATGTAGAAAAGTAGTTTCTGGAGTTTGAAGTTTGTAACTACATGTTAAACAGCATTTCGTTCTGTGGTATTAGCTCGTAAAAAACACAGAGTACACGGTTAAGCAATATCTACCAACACATTGTCTTTATCTATAGAGGAAGTGTTTGCGAGCAGCTACAGATCCGCGTGTTGAACTCACGGTGTCGGTTCGTAGTGTTTTGTTTTTCGAGCAGCAGAACCTGAAGCGGCTGAGCGACCGGGACACGAACATGATGCTGAAGTGAAGGACGGAAGCCTTTGAGGCGTGAACGCGTCTGCATGAAGGAATGTGAGGGAGGCGAGTGCAAACAGGTTTCAAACAGGAAGTCGACTTAACTCCTCAGTGACTGGAAGAGGATTCAGAGGAGGCAGCACTGCTCACACTCTGATTATATATATATATATATGTATAACTTATATAAACCACTTTAAAATGAAAAACCACTCAGACCAGAATTCAAGGTGCTCAGTGAAAACAACTTTTATTTCAATCGCAGAATTTGAAATGTAACTAAAAGATGCAGAATTTACAAATAAGTCGAGAAAGAGTATCTGATTAAATATTGTCATTATGCAATACTCCTCACTTGTTCTATATTAATAAACATATTTGACCAATCTTTGACTTTAATCTATCCTGTGTATTACACCATTTACACATTTTTACTCTTCTGTATTTCAATCAATAATAATACGTTTTCATATTTTCACAAATTCATTATTGACCCTGTATATCAGTAAAATAAGTTTGAATATTAATATATATACAAACTTTTACAGAATTCTTTATTTTACCCAATAACATTACCTGATATTTTCTTATCTACCTGTAAGAATCATCAGGATGCGTTTTATAGATTCTTAACCTGTAAAGTAACTCATATCTATAGCTGCAATAACTGTAATGTGATACAAATTTAAAGTTCAGACAGATAACTCATGTTCAAACTTTTATTGCAGCATTATAACATGATTACACAGGAATAATGGGAGTGATGAGTAAATAACATTGGAGCCTACAGGTGGATACTGGGGTCGTGGATCTCCTGATGAATGGAGTGGTCGTTCATCTCCGTCAGACAGTGGAAGATGTTGATGCTCCTGTCAGGAGAGATATCGTAGGTGCTCATCTCCTTCAGGTTGATGATTGCCTTCTGGAAGCTCTCTGGACAGTTCTCTGTCCGACCCAGCAGGCCCCTCAAGAGCCTCTGATTCGACTCCAGCGAGAGACCATGGAGAAAGCGAACGAGAAGATCCAGGTGGCCACTTCTGCTCTTCAGTGATTTATCCATTGCTTTCCTCAGGAATTCATCCAGGGACGGGTCACAGCTACCCCAGAGAGTTCCCAGGAAACTCTCCAGCTTCTCATCCTTGTTTAAGTGACAATGGAAAATATAAATCGCAGCCAGAAACTCCTGAACGCTCAGATGAACAAAGCAGTAGACTGATTTCTGGAAGATCACACACTCTCTTCTGAAGATCTCAGTACAAACTCCTGAGTACACTGAGGCCTCTGTGACATTAAGGCCACACCGCTCCAGGTCTTCTTGGTCGAACATGATGTTTCCTTCCTCCAGATGTTCAAACGCCAGCCTCCCCAGTTTCAGGAGAACGTCCCTGTCAGCCTCCGTCAGCTGCTGTGGACTCGTCTCATGTCCCTCACCGTACTTGTTGTTCTTCCTCTTTGTCTGAACCAGCAGGAAGTGTGAGTACAGGTCAGTCAGGGTCTTGGGCAGCTCTCCTCTCTGGTCTGTGGTCAACATGTGCTGCAGAACTGTAGCAATGATCCAGCAGAAGACTGGGATTTGACACATGATGTGGAGGCTCCTGGACGTCTTGATGTGTGAGATGATTCTGCTGCACAGCTCTTCATCACTGAATCTCCTCCTGAAGTACTCCTCCTTCTGGACCTCAGTGAAGCCTCGTACTTCTGTGACCCTGTCAACACAGGCAGGAGGGATCTGATTGGCCGATGCAGGTCTGGAGGTTATCCAGACGAGAGCCGAGGGAAGCAGATTCCCCCGGATGAGGTTTGTCAGCAGCCAGTGACTGATGACCTCTGTGTGACCTCAGACACAAGCTCCCTGTGGTTGAAGTCCAGAGAAGGTCTGCTTTCATCCAGGCCGTCAAAGATGAACAAAGGTTTACAGACAGCGAGCGTCTCTGCAGTGAGCTTCTGTAACGCTGGATGGAAAACATGGAGCAGCGTGAGAAGACTGTGCTGCTGGTCCTTCACCAGGTTCAGCTCCCTGAACGAAAGCACAGCCAGCAGACCCACATCCTGGTTCTCTAAACCCTCTGCCCAGTCCAGAGTGAACTTCTGCACCGAGAAGGTTTTTCCAACGCCAGCGACGCCGTTGGTCAGGACGACTCTGAAGCTGCTCTGCTGGTCAGTGGAGGCTTTAAAGATGTCGTGGACCTTGATGGGAGTGTCCTGGAGGATCTTCCTCTTGGAAGCCGTCTCAAGCTGCCTCACCTCATGTTGAGTATTAACCTCTTCACTCTGTCCCTCTGTGATGTGGAGCTCAGTGTGGATCCTGTTGAGGAGAGTTCTACTTCCTGTTTCATCAGTTCCTTCAGTCACATGTTCACATCTCCTCCTCACACTGAGCTTATGTTCATCTGAAACCTCCTGCTCCAGCTCATCCTCTGTTGAGAAGAAAACAAAAAATTTGAACAACCATCCGACATCTTCAAACCGCTGGAGCTTGTTCAGATTTGATCTGTCAATATGTCCCGACATTTACAATAATCATAATTATTATACTAATAATAATAATAACTTCCTTTGAATGTCTGATGGGACCAGGATTCTGCAGATGTCTAAATAACGTAGAGAGTGAGACGTGATGATCTTACTTTGTGTCTGACTGAACGTCTGTGGTCCTCGTTGCTCCTCCTCAGCTTCACACCACTCGTTGTACTGGTCGTTTGTCCAGAGTCTTAAAAAACACAATGTACGTCAATATTACACTGAGTCAGAAGCTTCCTTTTAATAAAAGCTGCAAACATACTTTCATCATATTGCATTCCCCGATTTTAACTAATTCTAGTTTCTATTATTGTAATGGATGGTCATGCTTCGATTAGATGTAACATTTGATGTTTAGGTTTAACATTTATCATTTAAGATTAACCATAGAGATTTAAAATTAATATATAGATTTGATTTTGACCTAATTATTATTTAATATGTTTTTAAGGGATAGAAATAAATATGACCCTTTTCACAAATTTTGCTGTAATTTTGATAAATACTACTAATAATAATCTACTGTTTTCTCAGTTGTTGTCTGGGTGTTGAAGCTCCAGTCTTTTTTTTAAACATCTTCTTACTTTGTATAGGATGACTGAGGCTCCTGACTGAAACCTGGAGGGAAATCACATGATACCAGCGACTCTGTCCTCGGGCTCCAAAAGGGAATTCTAGAATAAACACAGATTTATATCAGATTTAGTTCATGATTTCTAAGCAGAACAGGATCTCAATGACTGAACCAGATTAGTCACATGAAACTCGATTTAAGATCGTGAATAAACTGGACGAGTCTTGAAATATTATTACTATTATATATATATATATATATGAAGATACATGCCACTTATTTTCAGTGAATGTGATTTAAATGACATACAGATACTGATCACCTTTATATACAGTCACTGATCAACTTTATATAAGGAGGACGATACTACGATGAATTAAGTATAAATAAATAAATGCACCAGTCAGCATTGAAAGGCAGAAGTAGTAGAACTGGATCATCACACTCCTGTGACAAATCCTGCAAGAGACTGAGGTTAGGACCGCCTCATTAGCATACAGACACAGAAATACTGAAATAAATAAATGTGGAAATATAATTTATTTATTACATTTATTTATACATTTCTGTATTTATTCCTGTATTTATTTATATATTAATTTCCATAATTATTTATTTATTTATTTATACTTAAGTCATGTATCGTCCATGGTGTTTGTGTGTTCTTACTCAGGACTTTGGAAGTGCAGGGGTTCACGCATGGATCTGTCACTCCTCAGGCACTGATCTTCCTCTTCCTCCTCCTCCTCTTCTTCACTGACTCCTGTCTTCATCTTGATTGACATCATAATGTTACACAACAGACAGACCAACTTAACACATGTGATAAAATTAGCGTCCGCCCTCTTGGGGGCGGACCGGTGGCGAGTGCACCTCTCTAGTGGGGCGCCGGTCCGCCCCATGGACCGGTCTAGCACGCCCCCTTAGTTCTTAGTGTTTGTCTCGCCTTGAGAAATGAAAGAGGAGTGAACAATCAAAATATTCTTCATTTCTTACCTTCCTGAATTCAGTGTTACACACTTGACACCAGCAACAACGTTCACCTTGGCTATGATTTAGAAGTTAAAGAAATGATAAACTCTGGATTAAAGTTACCGGATGTGATTTGACAGATTGTCTAATTGAAGTGAAACAAAACGTCTTATTCTCATGAAGTCAAACACAGAGAAAATAAAATCACAGCTAAAACGATGAAGTAAAGTAAAGTAGAATAAAGTTTCGCCTCCTTCCTGCTGCTGCTGCTGAGCAGGGGATTGCTGTAAAGGAGCCGAGCAAAGTGAATATTGCACAGCTGAGGTTTAAACATGTTAAAGTGCAGTCCATGATGGTAGTGAATGTAGTTTTGAATAATAATTTGGTAAAACAGAGTTTTTTATAATTGATTTATTATTTGTAGAAAGATTTATCACTAGGATAATGTTGAGCTTTCTATAAAACTCACAGTAAAGATTTTTCTCAATACAGGATTTGTTCTATTCACTGTACGTTTACTGTGATTAACACACAATTAAAAACGTTCTATTTGTGGTGTTATTTTTGAAAAGTATTATAACAACAAAGAAGTCCAGTACAGAAGAATAAAGTCTCACCTCCCTCCTGCTGCTGCTGCTCGATGAAAACAGAGTGGCATGGAGTGGACTCAAGGAAGGAGCGGCGTCTCGGCAAGTGGCGGATTCATCTTAACGTGATACTTGCAATGTTAACCCATGCAGTAAAGTCACGCGCATGCTTTTTATATAGTCACTAAAAGAGTTGTTTTGCAGCTACGGCCCCTCACCAGCAGGGGGAGCTGCAGCTCTTCAGGTCACAGAGACCGTATCAGATGTTGATGTCATGTTCGATGAATTCAAGTTTATCTCAGACAGACTCTTATTATTATTATAAATATTCATATTTATACTGTGTTTTTTATCCAGATTAATGTTGTTCAATAAAAAAATTAAAGTCTATGCAGTATATTTTTTATTTTGGTGGTTAAATATAAACAAAATATTTACAATGTTAATTTATCAACAAAATAGCCTATTTAAGATGTGTAAACATGAACCAAATACTTACAATGAGTTGGTAACAGTGAAATATTCACAATAAATAAATATAATTAATTTGTTTACAATGTGTCATTATAAGCCAAAAAATGGACACTATATGAGTCAGAATTCAAAATCTGTCGACAGAGAGGCAGCACTGCTCATACTCTGATTATATATGTATACAACTTATTTAAACTACGTTAAAATGAAAAATTGCTCAGACCAAAACTCAACGTGCCCAGTGAAAACAACTTTTATTTTATATTTTTGTCCCAGAATTTGAAATGTAACCAAAAGATACAGAATTTACAAATAGGTCCAGAAAAAAAGTATTTGACTGAATGTTTTCATTATGCAAATGTACTCACTTGTTCTATATTAATATACATATTTGACACATTTTTGACTATATTCTATCCTGTATAATTACACAATTTACACCTATGTAAATAGCTCTTCTGTATTTTCATATTTTCAAAATTCATTATTGACACTGTATATCAGTAGAAGAAGTGTGATTATTAATATATATACAAACTTTTACAGAATTCTTTATTTTACCAAATAACATTACCTGATATTTTCTTATATACCTGTAAGAATCATCAGGTTGTGTTTTATAGATTCTTAACCTGTAAAGTAACTCATATCTAAAGCTGCAATAACTGTAATGTGATACATGTATAAAGTTCAGACAGATAACTCATGTTAAAACATTTATTTCATTATTAGAACAGGTTTCGTGTTTGGTGTCGAGGCTCCAACTTAATCACTCCCCCATAGGATTACACAGGAATAATGGGAGTGATGAGTAAATAACATTGGAGCCTACAGGTGGATACTGGGGTCGTGGATCTCCTGATGAATGGAGTGGTCGTTCATCTCCGTCAGACAGTGGAAGATGTTGATGCTCCTGTCAGGAGAGATATCGTAGGTGCTCATCTCCTTCAGGTTGATGATTGCCTTCTGGAAGCTCTCTGGACAGTTCTCTGTCCGACCCAGCAGGCCCCTCAAGAGCCTCTGATTCGACTCCAGCGAGAGACCATGGAGAAAGCGAACGAGAAGATCCAGGTGGCCATTTTTGCTCTTCAGTGATTTATCTATTGCTTTCCTCAGGAATAGATCCAGGGACAGTTCACAGCTACCCCAGAGAGTTCCCAGGAAACTCTCCAGCTTCTCATCCTTGTTTAAGTGACAATGGAAAATATAAATCGCAGCCAGAAACTCCTGAACGCTCAGATGAACAAAGCAGTAGACTGATTTCTGGAAGATCACACACTCTCTTCTGAAGATCTCAGTACAAACTCCTGAGTACACCGAGGCCTCTGTGACATTAAGGCCACACCGCTCCAGGTCTTCTTGGTCGAACATGATGTTTCCTTCCTCCAGATGTTCAAACGCCAGCCTCCCCAGCTTCAGGAGAACGTCCCTGTCAGCCTCCGTCAGCTGCTGTGGACTCGTCTCATGTCCCTCACCGTACTTGTTGTTCTTCCTCTTTGTCTGAACCAGCAGGAAGTGTGAGTACAGGTCAGTCAGGGTCTTTGGCAGCTCTCCTCTCTGGTCTGTGGTCAACATGTGCTCCAGAACTGTAGCAATGATCCAGCAGAAGACTGGGATTTGACACATGATGTGGAGGCTCCTGGACGTCTTGATGTGTGAGATGATTCTGCTGCACAGCTCTTCATCACTGAATCTCCTCCTGAAGTACTCCTCCTTCTGGACCTCAGTGAAGCCTCGTACTTCTGTGACCCTGTCCACACAGGCAGGAGGGATCTGATTGGCCGATGCAGGTCTGGAGGTTATCCAGACGAGAGCCGAGGGAAGCAGATTCCCCCGGATGAGGTTTGTCAGCAGCACGTTGACTGATGACCTCTGTGTGACCTCAGACACAAGCTCCCTGTGGTTGAAGTCCAGAGAAGGTCTGCTTTCATCCAGGCCGTCAAAGATGAACAAAGGTTTACAGACAGCGAGCGTCTCTGCAGTGAGCTTCTGTAACTCTGGATGGAAAACATGGAGCAGCGTGAGAAGACTGTGCTGCTGGTCCTTCACCAGGTTCAGCTCCCTGAACGAAAGCACAGCCAGCAGACCCACATCCTGGTTCTCTAAACCCTCTGCCCAGTCCAGAGTGAACTTCTGCACCGAGAAGGTTTTTCCAACGCCAGCGACTCCGTTGGTCAGGACGACTCTGATGCTGCTCTGCTGGTCAGTGGAGGCTTTAAAGATGTCGTGGACCTTGATGGGAGTGTCCTGGAGGATCTTCATCTTGGAAGCCGTCTCAAGCTGCCTCACCTCATGTTGAGTATTAACCTCTTCACTCTGTCCCTCTGTGATGTGGAGCTCAGTGTAGATCCTGTTGAGGAGGGTTCTACTTCCTGTTTCATCAGTTCCTTCAGTCACATGTTCACATCTCCTCCTCACACTGAGCTTATGTTCATCTGAAACCTCCTGCTCCAGCTCATCTTCTGTTAAGAAGAAAAAAAAAATTTGAACAACCATCCGACATCTTCAAACCGCTGGAGTTTGTTCAGATTTGATCTGTCAATATGTCCCGACATTTACAATAATCATAATTATTATACTAATAATAAAAATAACCTCCTTTGAGTGTCTGATGGGACCAGGATTCTGCAGATGTCTAAATAACGTAGAGAGTGAGACGTGATGATCTTACTTTGTGTCCAACTGAACGTCTGTGGTCCTCGTTGCTCCTCAGCTTCACACCACTCGTTGTACAGGTCGTTTGTCCAGAGTCTTAAAAAACACAATGTACGTCAATATTACACTGAGTCAGAAGCTTCCTTTTAATAAAAGCTGCAAACATACTTTCATCATATTGCATTCCCTGATTTTAACTAATTCTAGCTTGTATTATTGTAATGGTTGGTCATGCTTACATTTAGATGTAACATTTGATATTTAGAATTCACATTTATCATTTAACATTTAACATTTAGATTTACCATATAGATTTAGATTTAAAATGAATAAATACATTTGATATTGACATAATTATTATTTAATACATTTTTAGGAAAGAAGTAAATATGACACATTTCACAAATTTCCCTGTAATTTTAATAACTACTACTAACAATGATCTACTGTTTGCTCAGTGGTTGTCTGGGTCCCGAAACCACAGTTTTTAGAAACACTTCCTCATTCATTGTTTTAAAACTTCTTCATACTTTGTACATGATGACTGAGGCTCGTGACTGAAACCTGGAGGGAAATCACATGACACCAGAGACTCTGTCCTCGGGCTCCAAAAGGGAAATCTAGAATGAAAACACAGATTGATATCAGATTTAGTTCATGATTTCCAAGCAGGACATGATCTCAATGACTGAACCAGACGAGTCACATGAAACTTGATTTAAGATTGTGAATAAACTGGACAAGAGTCCTGAAATGATATTATTATTATATATATATATGAAGATACACAATGTGATTTAAATGACAAACAGACACTGATCACCTTTATATACAGTCACCTATGGTCTTTATGAACAGTCTATATCACAAATGTGTGTGTTCTTACTCAGGTCTTTGGAAGTGCAGGGGTTGTGACATCGATCTCTTACTCTTCAGGCACTGACCTTCATCTTCCTCCTCCTCCTCCTCTTCTTCACTGACTCCTGGAGCCATCTTCATCTTGATTTACATCTTAACGTAACACAACAGACACACAAACTTAACACTTGTGACAAAACTAGTGTCTCTGCAACAACTTTTTGTGTTTCTCATGCATAACACAGCACATAGCGTCTGACACACCCCCCTTTTGATGTGGAAGTGATGATTTGGAGGGAAAATACCATCTAAGGAAATACTAGTCATACGGAAACTAGTCTAAGTTTAAACTCCCCGTCATCAGTATCACAGTGACTTCGTTTCATATGTCTGACTTTCACAATGTAAAACGTGGTTCAGACTCATAGGTTAAGATTTAATTATTAAGTTTATAAATTTAATTATAGTGTGAGAAAGACCTCACACGTTTCTATTCAGATCAAACTAACTACTTATTTTACTAATGAGTAAATCGGTTTCATTTTATTTGTGATAAAAAGAGTATATTATTTGAACAAAATATTCTTCATTTCTTACCTTCCTGAATTCAGTGTTACACACATTACATCAGGAACAGCGTTCACCATGACTATGATTTAGAAGTTAAAGAAATGATAAACTCAAGATCAAAGTTACCGGATGGGATTTGAAAGATTGAAACAACTCAGCGTCTCATTCTCATGAAGTCAAACACAGAGAAAAATAAAATCATAGCAACAACAATGAAGTAAAGTAAAGTAGAATAAAGTCTCACCTCCTTCCTGCTGCTGCTGCTCGGATCAGACAGAGTGACAAGTGAGCCGTTGGCAAGTTGGCATAGGCCACGTTAACGGTTGGTTTTCTAGAAGCCAATTGCCGATAGTGAAACGAACAAGGGGCGGTTCAAACCAGTCACAAAGTTTTGTCCTGCAGCTCTGGCCCCTCACCAGCAGAGGGAGCTGCAGCTCTTAAGGTCACAGTGACCGTATCTGAAACTGATGTTATGTTAGATGAATTCAAGTTCATCTCAGACTGACTCTTATTATTATTAATAATGATCATATTAATACTATGTTTTTTGTCCAGATTAATGTTGTTCAATACAAAATAAAAGTCAGCCTGAGTCTATGCAGGATATTTTTTTTTGGTGGGTAAATATAAATATATACAATGTTAATTTATCTACAAAATAGCCTATTTAAGATGTGTAAACATGAACCATATATTTACAATGAGTAGGTAACAGTAAAATATCCACAATAAATAAAGATAAACAAAGTATTTATTATCTATAAAACAAACAAATTATTTATAATGTGTCGCTTTAACCAAAAATATTGACAATATGTAATAGTAAATTAAATCAATATGATGAATAATGAAGTATTATGTTTTTGTCCTGCAGTGCTGACACGAAGGAAACTTGTCTTAGTTTGGATAAATATTTTTTTGGGGATTATGAATCTTGTCGACTGGTGTTTGATTCAAACTCAAGTCCTCACCATTTGTCGACCCCCCCCCCCCCCCCCCCCACACACACACACTATCTCTTGTATGTGTGTATAGATGATGCTCGCTCTATGTATTATCAGGTCAATTTAATGAATGAAACAGCCAGCAGCCTCGATACTTTGAGTGTGTGTGTGTGTGTGTGTTTTCTATTAGTTTCACTTGAGAGGATGTTTTATTGTTGTGTGTCGCTCTGTGATATTTCTTTTCCTTTTGGTTTGTTATTAACTCTTTGCTCTCTTCAGTCTTATTATTTATTACAGAGTTTAATAAAGATAATTATTCACCATCTTGTTTTCAAGAGAATCTCTAAAATGTAGCAAGACAAAATCAAAAACAGGTGCAGTTAAGGTCCAATAATAACTATTATTTATTAACAGATTTTGATGTTTTATTTAATATTATTATAATGTTGTTTTTCTTTCTTTTTCTTTATCTTCATTGTTGTTTCCACATAGAGAAAGAAAGTACATGATGTTCTCTCCTCCACAGGAATGAAATAAAGGGATTTTTCATTCTTCTTTCTTCCACTGATGCACAAATGGTGAATATTAGGTTTCACTCTGGATAAACTGAAATCACACACACACACAGACAAACACACACACACACACACACACACACACACACACACACACACATTCAAGGAAATTAGTATGAATAAGAGGAGCAAATGTGATACCGATGACATAATACAATTAATCTAAAGGCCTGTGTGTGTGAGTGTGTGTGCACACAAGCGTTTATGTGTGTGTCACCCGTCATTGATGATTGTGGGTCAGATCCTATCGGCACAGGTGTTGTTGTTTCATGAGTGTGTAAATGTCAAATGTAGCTGACAAAGGTTGTGAGTTTAATTGTCATCAAGATAGAACAATATGCAAAAAGTGTGTGTGTGTGTGTGTGTGTGTGTGTGTGTGTGTGTGTGTGTGTGTGTATGAGAGAGATGCTGTGGATCCATTGAAGGTCAAATGCAAACCTCTGTCGTGCAGCTGGAGCCCACAAAGGTGTGTGTGTGTGTGTGTGGGGGGGGCGCTCCAGGTGAGAACAAAAACGTAAACTGATCTGTGAATGGAGTGATTGTCTGAAGTGTGAATATACACGAGTACACAACACCTGAAGAAACACAGGCTTCATCACCTGTTCTGTGGGGTAACAAAGTACACAACTACTGTACTTATACATTTAACATTATTAATAATAATAATATAATTATACATTTTACTTGTATAGCGCTTGGCTATCAACTCAAAGGGATTACATAGAATTTAAAAGAAGGAGAATAATGATAAAAACGTGAAATCATCAGACAGATATTTGAGAATATTTACGAGGGTTAGGGTTAGGGTTAGGATTGAGAAGAAAAACAAGGTCTCAACTCAGTACATTTGTGTGCGTTTTACACAGTAATATTATCATTTTTCACATGTGAAATAATTTGACACTCTTTATATTTTGTTTACATTGTATATATTTCTATTTTTATTTATTTATTTCCCTTTTTGCTGGTGTAACACAGCAAGTTTATCTTATAACCTCAGGTAGTTTTATTTGTTTATACACTGAAAACACAAATGAAAAGTCTGTATTTTTTGTATACGTGGTCAGATGTTTTCTCCATATTGTGATTTAAATGTATGGAAAAGTTTTTTCTAATTAAACATAAAGGTGATCAGTGATGAAGATGGAAAACAAACATCCACCTGCTTCCGTTGTCTGAAAATTAAGCTGAGATATCTGTTACTGATCATAACATTAAACTAATCATAACTTCAGGTAGCTCTATACATTTTTCATTCATATCTCTATTCAAAATATAGTGTTTTATTTAACATAACATGTTCTGGTGTTTCTACCTGTATCGATGGCTGCAGGAGGGGGGGGGGGGTGGTATCGATGTGGAGGGGGCGGGGCCTGTGAAGCTGTTTATAAAGAGGATGAAGAGCCAGGAGCATCTCACCTGGACCTGGACCTTCAGCTGACTCCTTCACTTCTTAGCTTTTCATTTGAAAGAAAGGATCAAGATTCTCCTTCGGTCCATTTCACAGGCTTTTGAAACAGGAGAGAGAAAAACTCTGGATTTATTTCTTCATCATCAGGAACCGATCTGGATTCGATTCGGAACCTTTAACTTGTTCCAGAGAAAAACAGGTGAGATTTCGGCTCTTTTCTCTAAAGATTGTTAAATACTCACATTTATAATTCATGTTATATCATCTTAAAATTCTTGTAAAACATCAACTCAGAAGAAGAAGAGGACTCTCTCAGTCTGTGGTTTTATATATTATGATCTGATAGATATTATATAATATATCGATTCATTTATTGATGTGATTCTGTATCAGTTCGTAAAAATACTTCCAGAATCAAAGTTTCTGTCTCGTGTTTAGTTTCAGTCATGATGGTGGTGATGCTCGTGCTCGTGCTGTCGGCGTGGTCTCGAGGCGGGGATGCGCGTGTCCGGCTCAACTCCATCAGGACGGTGATCCTGAGGGAAGGGCACGCGCTGCCGGTGAACCGGAGCACGTGGGAGCCGAGTCTGGACCTGACGGTGAGTGCATGTGACGTCATGTGACTCATGAGTTTATATTATTTTTCAGACTGGTGTGTGTATTTTTGTGTTAAATATTTGATTTAAAAGTTCACTTGTTTAAATGTCTCAAAGTCAACATGTGAGTTTAGGTGTAATGGAGTAAAAAGTACAATACCTCTGTAAAGTAGTTGATTACAAATATTAAGTAACTCAAACGTTTCAAACTTTACCGACTGAAATGTTTTTGTCAGTTGTTTTAAATCTATTTCTCTCTCTCTCTCTTTCTGCAGCTCTACCAGTGCATGAGCGACCTGGAGTGCAGCGAGGGCAGCTACTGCCACGCCCCCAGCAAAGGCCCCGCCCACTCACGGTGCCAGACCTGTCACAGGAGGAAGAAGCGCTGCCATAGGGATGGAATGTGTTGCCCCGGCAACCGCTGCAGCAACAGTAAGATTGGTCTTTAAATTTAAATCAGAGAAAAATATTTTAAAATCTAATAATTGAAACTTATTTCAATCTTGTTTTATGTCTTTGTGGCAGTAAAAAGTTTCCATCTTGTTTTTACAACTTCCTGGTTCTTGTTTCCATATATCTATTCTGTAGTTGTGGTTTAAAGAGTTTCCTCTCTCCACCTTCAGATATCTGTGTCCCTGACGTCGACAGTTTTATAACTCAGACGATCCCCGGCTCTGACGGAGGTTTGAGTCTGCTGTCCAAAAAGAAAGGATGGAAGAAGAGAGGAAGAGTGGACATGAAAGGGACGAGCGGTAAAGGTAAACATTGGTCTAAATAACTAAGAAATGTTTTTACCTGTTAGTCTACATAGTCTCTTTGGTTGATTTGAATCTGAAACTCTGCTGTGAAACTAAATATTGACCGTGCTCGTGTGTGCAGGTCAGGTCGGGGATCCTTGTCTGCGCTCGACCGACTGCTCGGACAGTTTGTGCTGCGCCCGACACTTCTGGACCCGCATCTGCAAGCCGGTGTTGCGAGAGGGACAAGTTTGCACGAGACACCGACGGAAGCGGAACCACGGCCTGGAGCTGTTCCAGCGATGCCCGTGTGCTGAGGGGCTGGGCTGCCGGACGCTGCGAGAGCCCGGCACCAAGCCTTCATCGTCGCTATTGTCTCCCTCATCATCATCGCTCCTGGCGGCGGCGGCGAAGTCCAAGTTTGCATCGGCCCCTTCCCGCCACTCGTCCTTGTCGCCTTCGACCACTTTGTCGTCAACAAAGTCGTCGTCGCTCTCAGCCGTGGCAAAAACCAGACTTCATGTTTGTCAGAAGGACTGAGGAGGGATGGACGGACGTAGAGAAAGAAAGACGGGATGATGGAGGCAGGGAAGAGCTGCGTCTCTTTGCCGGTGACAGAGTCCAGAGACAGAGTCAGGTGGTGTGAGAGGCGACCAATGAAAACCTTTTTTTACACCTGTGAATACAACAACCCCCAAAACTGCCCCACGACCTCGATGCTAATTCGCTTCCTGTCAGTCTGCATTCACACTCAGCCGCATGTGAAACCCTTTGTGGTTCAGATCTGGTTTCCTCCCGGTGTCTAGACGATCAGAAACCACTTTAAAGTCCGGTTTGACTCCATTTACACCAACAGGAAAACCGCAGCCTGTTGTGAGGCTTCCAGGATCCAAAGATCTCAATCAGGTGCTTTTATTTTGGAAAACCACATTTCAGAACATAAGGGGAAATGAAAAAGTAAAGATGTATTTTATGCTAACATTAACTTATCTATGTAGCAGCTCTATTAAACCTCTTGTCACCATATTCTGTTTAAAAAAAAAAAAGATATGTTGCAGATATATTATAAAAATACTTGATTTATCCGATGATATATCAAATACTACTTTGATATGTGTAAATAAAGTTTTTTAACTTCAGTAACCCGGTGGTTGAATGAAATGACTTTGTATATTCTCCACTGAAACTCACGTTGAAACACCTGAACCACAAATACACATTCCAACGCCTGTGAAGTCTGAAACAATTTGCATCTGACTCTGGAAACGGTGGAGATCACAGAGATGCTAATATGAGGGATGTCAATAGTCTGGACGTCAATAGAAACTCTTTGAATCCTTATTCACCTGCGTAGCGATAAAACATTGAATCCTCGTTAAAGGCCGGAGGTTTGTCCTGTTTGATTTGCACTGTTGTTAATGAGAGAGTTATTTTTCTATTAGTGGTTATATTTCTGATTAATGTTGGTGAGATGATTTGTTTGGTTAACGTTTCAATCTTCTGTGAATCAATCTGTTTATGATTAAAATAATTTGCTGTTCCCAAAATGTCTGGATCTTTTTTCATTCTTTTATTTTACTCATTATAGCTAAAATATATAGTCAGAAGTAGAAATACTACAAAGGGAAAAAATAGCGATGAATTCTGGAGACTCGCTGACTATAAGACACAAGTGTGTGTGTGCGTGTGTGTGTGTGTGTGTGTGTGTGTGTTTGTGTGTGTTTCCACTTTGTGGTTGATAGCTGTTGGGCATCACTGTCCTTAGTTGGGATTTGGTTGATATAAAGATAACATGTACAATGTTTTTTTCCATGCTTACGTCATTCAGGAAACTGTGTTCCCCAACTTCCCTGTGAATGCGTGTTCATTACACACACACACACACACACAAACACACACACACACACACTCTTACCTAGTTATCGTAACTTCATCATCTGTGTGTCTTTCTTTCCTTGAGGTCACAGATTGTTGTCGATTGTTCTGACGTCAGGAGACCAGAAATAACAAAAGGACAGTGATGGAGATCAGATATTTTGGAAGTATAAACTGTGTGAATATTAAATTAAGAGGACACCAGTGATTTATAAGGACATTTCTCTGTTGTGAGGGCATTTTCTCAGTGTGAGACATTTACACATTGGTGGAATATTAATGCCTTCTCAGAGCAGTGATAGATCATGAGGACATTTAGGATTGCATTGAGAGGGCACCGTGAGGACAATCAGCGCTATACTTCAAACAAGTGTTTTTAGTTCTTCCAGGATTTTGAGTTGAAACAGAGAATTGGGTTGAGTTCACATGTGTAGCACGACAAACATGTGTTTGTGTGTGTGGTTTGTTGATAATGATAAAAGTATTAAAAACTGCTTCAGATGACTTTATCTCTGACAGTATTATATGTTTTTGACTGTCTTAAACCTGAATGAATCATGATAATGTTCCTTTTATCAAATATCATGGTTATGAGAATCATTAATTCCATAAATAATCATTAATCAGTAATTTAGGTCACACATCACAAGTTTCATAGTTATCTGAGATACTCAGTAGTATTATAATGCATATTAAAATAACTTTTATGTTAACATCATCTTAATAAAAACATTTGAGATATACGAGATTCATATTTATCTTGGATTTAGATGATTCAGACTTTATTTGATAGGTAAAAACATAAAAAGGCGACGATACAACACACTACACAACACTAAACAACACATCCCTTTTAATGTGTGTCTTTAAATTCAAACAGCAGAGATGTTGATCACCTTTACAACCCAATAAAACTGCAGAGCGGTGAACAGATGGGTTATTATTTAACCAATGACCAACCCTGCACACACACACACACACACACACACACACACAACCTCCCGTATCATCAAGTCCAGGAAATGTGTCTTTGCTTTGCTCCTCTGCTCCATTAAACCAGGTAAGACTCGCGTTCTGGTCATTTTACAGTTTTTATGTTGTATTAAAAGTTGACTCTTGAACTCTTTACAGCAGGTGAATCATAGCTGATATAAGTTATTACAACGATCCACCTGTAAAATCACATTAGCTCGGTTTGTGTTAAACTCTGAAGCTCCTCACTGGAGAAAGTTATGATGTCATGTTTCAGTTTGTTGCCATAATGTTAAACAACAACTAAAGAGCCAACATCTGCATAAAGGAACAATCTGGGCTCAGTTTTAATGTTTTTGAAACAATAAATTGATTTATTATGAGGAATGTTGTTGTGTCCTATCGTCTCAGAATAGATTTTCAAACGTATTTATTCCATGTGGAAAATTTCAGTGATTCAACAAATCAAAAATAATAATATGAAACAGATGGATTCAGGATTTGAAGTTGATAACTCTTGACGTTAAACTCCAAAACTCAATTTGGATAATTTTTTTTTTTTTTTATATACATTTTCTCGTTGAATCTGTAGATGGATTTCATCGCCGATCGAAGTCGCTGTGGCAACAGCCTTGTTACCATGCTCAGCGGGTGGAATCATCGTCACGACAACGAGCGGAAAGTGCTGACATTGAATGTGCTGTTGCTTGGTGACATGCAGAGTGGGAGGAGCTCTGTGGGGAACGCTCTGATTGGTCAGTTCTAGATTCTGTCCTTTAAAATTTAACTTTTCATATCAACCAGTGATGCTCTCCACTTATTAGCCTGTTCGCTATTAGCTTGCAAACTACAGTCGTTTATATTACCACCTGTTAAATAATTATTCACTATATTATATTATGATTATGAATAGACAAATCCTATTTTTATTTTCATTACGTTCAACTATTTATTTATGTTTGTCTTTTCTTGAGCTTCAAAATGTTCAATGTTAATTAAAGTTTAGAAGTTTTAACAAACAGGAAACGGAATCTAAATTCATACATGTTTGAATTGTAAGATTCTTTTCCGATACTCATATTTATATTTTGCAGGTGGACACGAGTTTCAGACAGGCACCTACATCTCTGGTGTTTCCATGACCACAGAGTTCCAGGTTCTCAGCAGAAACTTCCCGCGTTATTTCAGACGACAGGGGGCGGAGTCAGACCTCACGTTGAGAGTGATTGACACGTCACCTCTGCCGCCCCACCCGCAGAGTGTGCACGAGCTCTGTCCTGAGGGCGTGCACGTACTTGTGGTCGTTGTGAGAGCTGACCGGTCACATGAAGACACACATGTGGATAAACATGGGGAGGTACATGAACAACCACTCTATACATAATGTTCTGTATAAACAGATTTTATGTGTTTTATATAACTGTGTGTGTGTGTGTGTGTGTGTGTGTGTGTGTGTGTGTGTGTGTGTGTGTGTGTGTGTGTGTGTGTTGTGTGTGTTCAGCGTCTCTTTGGACCAGAGTGGCGTCGTCACGCCTTACTCATTATCACACATGCTGATTACCTGGAGAAGGCGGGACTTCACCCCTCCGTCTACCTATCGCAGACCTCTGATTGGCTGAGAGCTCTGTCCAATGAGGCAGCGGGTGGAGTCTTGTTCCTGGACAACAGCTGCGATTGGCCCTTGATCAGAGGAGAACCGCTGAGAGATGGAGTGCTCCGCCTCTCAGCCAGAAACCATCACAGAGCTGTGAAGGTCAGGACAGAGTTCACACTCTGAGGCTCCGTATTCTGATCCCTGTCCACCCTAACATCACATGGACCACTCACATGCACTGTCGTTATGAGGAGCACCTTTGTTCGAGGACTTCCAAGTTGACATATGTCATCATGACTTGTTCTCCACTGTCCTGTGAGTGTGATGAAACAATGAAACAGACGATTGTGGTTTCAAGTGTTTTAATCAATCAGCAGTAGCGATGTAAACAGCATTGTCCTATAGGGATTAATATCTGTTGGGGCCGTCATTGTGTCTATTTGATGGTGCAGTTGGTGAGGGAGGGGGCCCGGCACAGCCCTTTGCCCTTCACCTCGAACCCACAGCCTTTATAGTTGGCCACGCCCCTGTTGTCCACCCGCAGGTCGGGCTGAAGAAGCTCCCAAACCCTCTGTTTGGACTGCAGCTCTCTGTCCGAGTCACCTGAACACAGAGAACAGGATCAGACCTCCTGAGGGTCAACATGGAGAGAGCGTCATCGTCTACAGAGCCACCTAGTGACCATGCTTACCGGGGAAGTTGAGGAAGGTGACTCTGTCACCAGGTACAGAGCCTGTGGGCGGGGCCAGTAGTTCTATGCAGTCGTCAGAGGTGGAGCAACAGAGGAGGCGTGCCTGGGAGACCACGCCCCTCAGCTTACAGGCCTTCACGTTACAGAGCAACACAGCGAGTCCGTCCTGGAGCTGCAGAGAGACATGGACTTTTATAAAACAATGCTATCTGGAAGCAATGACTGACGAGATATTTATATAGTGAAAATCTGAGGATATTAATTGTTTACCTCAATTCATATTATGCTGAATGACACATGCAGGTAGTGATTACTTTTTGTATATTTTAGATTCTCTACTCACTTATGAAGTAATTTTATTATTACAGAAATGGAGTTGTATTAGTTACGTCTTACGATCTCAAAGTTGTAATATGTTGAATGATCATTTTGAGATTTAACAATATTTCAATAATTAAGTCAGAATATGAGTAAAATATGTTGAATGTAGAGATTTTGATGTTGTACTTATATTTGTGTGATATTTTTAATAATAATAATTAAAGGATAAGTTGTGCATCACCTCCTCCAGTTGTGTTTTCTCTCCCAGTTTGCTGACGACCCTCCGGGGGGCGTTTTCTCCCACGTCCACTTCCTGGATGGACATGGTCTCGACCAATGGGTGACTGCGGACGCTCAGGATCCGCCCCACCCTCAGGTCGAGTCGTGACACGTCAACACGAGGCTCCACCCTCAGAGAGAGAGCGTCACAGGCGGCAGGAGCTGTGTGTGAGAGAGGGAGAGAATCCATCTTTATTCTTCTCTTTCATTTCTTTCCTCCCTTCTTCTTCTTCCTCTTCCTCTCACCTTTCCTCTCCCCTCTCCTCCTCCTCCCCTGCCTCGCTCTCTGCTCATGTGAGGAAGAGGAGGGGGGGACTGATGCTCCTGTGGGAGTGACCGCTGGATTGACAGGTGTTGGGGGGGCTGGGCCTTGATTTGGAGTAGGCGGGGCTGGGGAGAACAGAGTCTTGGCTGAGAGAGAGCGAGAGAGAGAGAGAGAGAGAGAGAGATTACTTTAATGTATTTTTTCCATCTTCTGGATAAAATTCCAAAAGATTTTGACCTGATAAAGTTCTTATTAAATCTAAAGACAACATTTGATCTTTAAATAATCAGTTTCGGCTCCGAGGGATAGAAAATCATCTCACTGTGTTTCTGTGTCTGTCCTATCATTGTGAGGACATTGTATACATTAAAGAAATGTTGATGAAAGTACAGACATTTGTGTAACTGCAAACATTTGGGTGTAATAGTATTTTTGAAAGTTATGACCTTTCGTTAATATCATGTTTAAAAACTTCTGTATTTTTCCAGATCAGTTTTCCGTAGCTTTACCGATGCGTCTCCGTTGTTTCTCCTGCAGCTGAACTCTGAGCTGCTCGATGTCTTTCTTCAGTTTTCCGTTTTCCACCAGCAGCTTCTTCTGCTCTCTGACTGACGCCTGCAGAACTGAAACACAAACATCACCGTCCTCAGTACGTTGCTTTGGTTTTTCTCACAGGTTTTCATTCAGTTACAAACATAAAAGCCTCAGATTAAAGAAATAAACAGAGATATGTGGACCAGCTAATTAAAACCACAATGGTTCTTAGATATTTTCTGACTCTCAGTGTTTCTGGTTTGTTTCTCTGGCCGTTGACTTGGTTTTGCATGAAAATGAGTTGGTGTATTTTGTTCTTACGTGCTTTCTCTCTGGTCAGCAGAGCTTGAGTTTGTAAATACTCCATGATCTGCTCACCATCCTCTGGATCCAGCTTCATGAGCGCTGCAGCCAGGCTGAGAGTCGGACAAACAGAGGTGAGAGTGAAACAGTGGGAAACATAGAGACACGCGATTACACTGAGGGAAGAGGCTGCAGATAACTGAAGGTTTTGAATCCAGCACTCTTGAGTATTTTTGTTTTGTTGTACGTCCTGGATTCCTGACTGACTGCTGCAAAAACATCAGTAGAATTATATCAGCTGTATGTTAGAAACATCTGTAACGAGACTAAAGTTGAGATATTTATACACCAACCACATAAGAGAAAGACTGAAGATGTGACTGAAACCAAAATGAGACATTAAAGTCTAGAAAGACGCTTCGGCCGATGTTATCTGCACAGTAACAATTTCTAAGGACTTCACACACATTTGCATAATGATAAACAGAAGTTACAGACGCTCACGGCAGCTACGTCTGGTTAACATTTCCATTCTATTTCAGTCAAACAACTGACACTTGTGTCTCTACAAAGCACAGACTCAGGACAAATCATCTTGATCGCCCCCTGGTGGCTGGCTGCAGTAAAGGTCATAAAGCCAATCCTCCTCGATGGACACGGATCAAAGACAAATGTGAACATATATAAACAGATAAAATGACCACGTTGATATGTTAATAACCAACACTTTTCTCCTGATCTTTACTTTAAATGTGATATTTGACCTTGTCCCGTACACACACACACACACACACACACACACACACACACACACACACACACACACACACACACACACACAAGCAGCTGCTAAATCAACAGCTGAAATGCAGAGAGATACAGCAGCTGCAGTCAGGCCTCCTGCTATAAATAACTCACACACAAACACACACAACCACACACACATTGCGTTTAACTTTCCAACATGTCTTTACTCCGTGCCTCCATTATGTTTGTGTGTAAACAGATTCAGGTCCCCACAACCTGTGTGATACCTGGACCACATTCACACACATGAAACAGTTATGTTTATTATTGAAACTAAATGAAAAAATAAAGACACATTTTGCCAGATCATACTTTGGAGTTTATAAAGAAGCAAACTAAAGAAAAGATTGTTTGATACAGATTCAGCTTTAGTTGTCTATATAAAGTTAAGTGAACAAAAATACCAGTGCCTTTGTTTTTCCATGAACATAATGAAACAAAGTTACTTTACTCACTTTAAAACAATCTGCGACAAGGTAATAAAAAATGAATAATTTCGGCACAAAGAGTAAAACTATCTGCAGCTGTGGAGGTTTACATTTAAAGAGAAAATCACTGGAATGACGTCTTTTGATGAATGACAGTGAGAATCACAAACATCTTAGACGACTCACGTGCTCTGAACAGGATTCACTGAGGAATTTATCCTTTGCAGGAATCTGGATCCTCTTTTTATATTTATTTACATCAGTGAGAAATGGCTTTGTGATAAAATAAAGACGATACAAGAATAAAAACAGAGATTGAGAAGTCGTACCTGGGGTTAAACATGTTGCTGGTGTTGTCCATGTTGGAGGATGTTGTCGGTCGGACGGTCGCAGACAGAAAGCTCCGCGTCGTCAGCCGACACCAACTCTCCGTCAGCTGTCGGCTTCCATCCCCAGCTCCATGTCAAAGGTCAAACTCTGACATCCCAGAATAAGACTCTATTATTCAGTTCTGAATAGAAACTAAATCACCATAAGGAACTCACAGATTTGTTTTCAGAAGAAGTCTTGATATCCATCAAGTCTCTTTTATTTATAGTGCATATTTAGTAGAATAAGAAATTTGTATATAATATAATATATTCTAACTTGTTAATATTTACATTGCAGCTCTTCTTTACTTTAAATGAGTTAAGGTGAATGTAATAAATAGATATTAAAAAATATATATAAACAATTATGTATTTTTATTAGTCAAACAAGTAAATAAAATGGACATTATGAACACTTAACATCCCTCGAACCTTCTGCAGGAAACAACACTTTCGAATCTGACACATGTTTAATGTTTTTAAAAAGAAAGCAACTGGACATTTAAAGATGAACCTGGAAACTAGTTTTATTTAAAATTT
The DNA here is from genome assembly GCF_947347685.1 of Pleuronectes platessa. Classification (NCBI taxonomy): domain Eukaryota; kingdom Metazoa; phylum Chordata; class Actinopteri; order Pleuronectiformes; family Pleuronectidae; genus Pleuronectes; species Pleuronectes platessa. The sequence continues at coordinate 3,179,884 of NC_070648.1, read as the reverse complement.
CTTAAATTGTTCCTCCTGTGACGCAGAAACCATCTGAGAGTGGGAAGAGAGAGAATGTGTTTTAATATTCATTATACTGAATAACTCAGTGACACAGTTTATACATATAAACTATCCCAGAGGTGTTCAGTAGATAATCAGCGCCCTCTAGTGGAACAAAACGTTGCTGTCACAGCCTCAAACCAAACTTTAAACTTTCACTTTTGTTTTACTGTCATAACTCTGTTGATTCCAGGACGAAGTCAGAAACTTTACACATCAGAAAAGACAGAAAACTCAGATCTGCTTCATGACCTCTGTGGTTTACTCCTCTGGGGGACAAGGTTAGTTTACACTTTTAGATATGCTTATTATATATATAGTATCACTAAAAGAAATAACTAGTTGTGTTTATTATGAATGTATAATATCGTAATGTTGAGCTTATAATGTAGATCTTGACAGATACAGTTTTGACTATCTCACTATTTATGACTTTATCTTTTAAAGTAATTTAATAAATGTTAGTTTTGTTGTTGTTGTTACTTTTAATTTAAATGTTAATGCATGCACACGTCTTCAGCCCCAGGGAAACAGAGATATCTTTTTCACACTAAGTAAAAGATTTGATTTGATTTTGCGATTTGCATTTATTTTTAAATGATCAAGTCAATTCTAACTTTTCATTCTTTTCGTCTGGTCCAGGTTTAAATTTGACCCGAGTGCACCCAGGTGAGACCGAGGGGGGCGGGGCCGGGGAGGTCGCCGGAAGCTGTCGAGGGCGGGCGGGGTCTCCTTCCTACCGATACTCGTGCACGCGCATCTACGGGGAGAAACCGGGGGCGCGCCTAATGAGGAGGGAGTAGGAGGCGGAGAAGAAGAAGTGAAGCGGAAGAAGTAAAGCCGAAGTGAAGAGAAGAGGAAGAAGAAGTGTAGAGAAGGAGAAAGTGAGAATAAGAGGCTGAAACGGTGAGTTTGTTTTTAATTCGACTCGACGTGAGGAAACCGGAACGTTTATTCGGTTCTCACTGTTTTTCTTCCAGGAGCGGAAACGGGTCACTCGCCTCAGACAGGTGTGTTCGCGTCATCGAATTCCAGACGTGTGATTTAGCGTTAAAACGTAAAATCCTCACGAACTGTGTTGAAACGACAGCTGTTGAATTGATGCGTCGATTACTGGATTGTTTGTGAAAACAGAATCGAGCACCTCTAATGTGAGGAGGAGGTTCTTCTTCTGTGGCTGCTCAGATCTGTGTTTTTACTTTTAGTTGGTCGATTAATCAACAGCAAATACATTTGAATTCACGTGTTAATTGTATAAAGAATTCAATTCAATTTCAAACAACAATTTCCAAACATTTAATATGACAGGACGACAGTTTATCTAGGATGACAGTTACTTTGACTGTTTTTGAGAATTTAAAGTTCAAATCATATCTTTATTCATGTAATATTTCTACTGCATCAGCTGCTCTTATTTTAACAATCAATTTACTCCAAGATAAATTTACGCTATTTATCGGTGAAAATAAAAGATAAGAGTCAATCGACTCATTAGCGATTGTCTTGAATTCCCAAAACTCAGTTATCACCATTCAGCATGTGAATTTCCTTTTATAAAGTTAATATTTGACATGTGTTAAAGTTAATGTACAACACAACATCGCTGTTGGCCGCGAAAACAAAGTGTGTGTAAACCAACTGGACGCTATGGGTGAAAGATCATAGTTACACTGGTAACTTTCCATTTCCAGGTGATAGTTGGACATTATTATCTCTGCTTGTCACATGTGAACGGTGGAATGTGTTTCAGATTTTAATTTAATTTAGTTCTGAACTGATTCCTCACAATTACTTGAAGTCAGTTATGTGTTTGCTTAGTAGAAGTTGTGTAGATTCAGCCTCAGGCCGACCTGTCATTCCGTGTAATTCTCTGTCTTGTGTTGATGAATCACCGCTAATATGTGGAAATTGAATTCCCGTGGTCCTGACTCGATTTGGGATCGTTCCGCGGGCCTGTAAACAGGATGTGACACAAGACCCACACACAGCACTGTGCAGAGCTGCAGGGACATGACCTGTAAATTAATATTTAACTCTTGGAGGTTTTAAAAAGTCAACAAACAGCTGCTGAAAGAAGAACTAGGCTCTGTAAACGAAGGTAAACTACAGAAATTAGGTTTTTATATTAAACTTTTAAAGTCAATCAAAGCACAGAGTATTTACAGTTAGTGAAATTATTACTTTATAAATTGTGTCACAATTAGTTTTCTTAGTTTTTTTACATGTTTTTCTCTTAACTATCACAGAATATATTCACAAGTGAGATGCTTGAACCAGGAACTTTAAACGTTTGGCTCATAAATTAATATGTATTGATTATATAAACTGAATTAGGGCCTGAGCACTGGTGGTTTCCTCATCCTGTTCTTCATGCAGCCTCTTTATGACAATTGTGACCTGCATGAAATTACACATTTTGACGCATGTTGTGAATTAGAAGGGTGGTGATACAAAAAATAGTTTTATTCAGAAAGTAGCAAAGGAATACATTTAATAAGGATTTGTGATTATCAAAAACAAGTTAGTTGGGCAATACCTGAAATACTGAATGATGAAATTCAATCACTTCAAAGATATAGAATATACGAACTGAGTCGGGTCACATTTCACCTTTGTTTTGTGTCAAGGGGTTAAGCTGAAGGAATAACACTTGTTTGTGACTTACTTTTTTACTCCACACAGGCTTTATATAAAATAACTCGACAAAGGGTTCATTAAGCAATGTATTGCTAGTTGTCGGTTTTCTTTAATGTCACAGTGTCGGTGGTCAGAGATTCCTTTGAAGAATATTCAGTCTTAGACTGTTACAAAGGGGAACGATTTATACGATCTGTGCAGAAACAAATGTGTTTGACCTGAGCAGATCTTTGAGTCTGGATATAGTGATAGTGATGGCTCCATCTTCTCCCAAAAGCAGGTAAACTTTGATTTACAACTTAATTCCGATTTACATTAAAGTTTCACCGTGTGGTCTACACTTGGCTTGAACCAGGAAGTCAGGAAGTGACGAGTTTATCCTTTCCCGCAATTCACATAACGCACACAACAGGGAGTGGTTTCGCCCGGTCCCTGTTTGCTCTCCCCCGCAGCCGCTTAAGGTCCTGAGATCACAAGTGCTCAGCCCTAGTTACTCCCTGACTTTAGATCAATAGACTGATGGTTGCTGCAGACACACATTGACTTTTTCAGATGTTAACAACATTTGTTTATAAACCTGTTTGTGTGAAATGATGTAATTGAAGAAGAGAGTGGGGTTTTCAGCCTGCAGGGTTTCAGCTCTCAGGCTGTTGGCCCGATGAACAGAAACAAAGACTTGACACATTTTCACTGGTGTGTGAGATGTTGTCAGAGAGAAGGTATCTAACAGGAGAGAGAGACGTGACCCACAGTTTAACTCGGTCGGCCTCAGTCTCAGTGTTTCATTCACAAAACTGAATATTTCACTTCTGTTCAATGACGATAAAAATCAAATGTCCTGTGTATGTGGGGTTCAGTAGATTCAGGTCACAGCTCGGAACTTCATTAGTAGAATTAGAACTTTTAGAAAATGGAACCAAGTTTATAAAATGGCACAAGTGCAAGTTGTTAACGTCCTCGAGTTCGGTCGTGTCGGTGCTGTCTGACTTGTTTTCTGCTCAGAATTCACGTGTGTGTCGGGATTAGGGTGTGTGTGTTTGTAGGTGTGTGTGTGAACTAAAGGGAGTGCCTCCTTCAGGTTACTAAATGTCAAGTGTGTGTGTGTGTTTGTATCGGATGTATGAGCGTAGGAGTGTTGAATAGATTTATTTCACAGCTGGTGTGTAGTTCAGAAAGTTATTGAAAAATCTTTTGATTTAACAACAAAGGAAAACTATTATGAAACGTATACAAACAACTATTATACATGCAGCCCCTCAGAGACTCTATCAATATCCAGTTCAAGAGGAGGAGGAATATTACAGGAAACACGTTAATCATCCTAATAAAGTTCAACAGACAAACGCTTGAAATCTCAGTACATGTGAGTATAAAAGTTAAAAATTAGCAGAAAACTAAAGATCAAACTGTTATGATTTGATTTTAGGTTCGTCCTGAATCATCTTGAGCAGAAGGGATCGACCAATCACCTGCCTGATCTGTGATTGATCTGTACGTTGGACGATGTGATCGCTGCCTGACCAGACCTCAGGACGCCATCACTGCTGCTGGAACACAGATACCGGCTATTGATCGCCGATTATTGGTAATACCTCATGATAAAGGAATATTTGTGGAACTCATATCTCCAGAAAACCTCCAGGGACAACAGTGATTATAGTTGATCAGCTGACCTGTGTGCAACACTTGTCTGGCTGACGAACAGCAAAACTCTTTCTTATTGATCAAGTGATCGTTTACTAAGAGAAAAACAAACCTTGTTAGTAAATCAATGGCATCAGAGCCAATCCAGGACAGCGACGATGATCGCCCTCATGTGGAAGTTAATGTGGAGACAACAAATCCCCCGACGACTCCTCCTCCTGCAAAGGTCTCAAACGGCAACCTGACCCCCCACGCCCCCTCACCGACGACCACTACTGAAACACAGGGCCGCAAAAACAAACAGGGCTGCAGCAACCTGAGCAGCCGAATCCAGCAGAGCCAGCTGATCCACACTCTGAGCAACGGACTAAAGCAACATTGCGATTACGTCAAGATCTCGGTGATAGAGGAGCCGGCCGACCGCCTTCCGAAGGAGTGGTGGAAGACGGCCGTGGCGTTCCTCTACGCCCTGTTCAACCTCTTCTTCACCACCGTGGTCATCACCATCGTCCACGAGAGGGTGCCGGACAAGTCTGTGAGCCCGCCGCTGCCCGACAAGTTCTTCGACTACGTGGACCGAGTGCCGTGGGCGTTCACCGTCACAGAGGTCAACGGGTTGATCCTCGTCGGGCTATGGATGGTGCAGTGGCTCTTCCTCGAACACAAGTAGGTGTTTTTATATAAAGATGAAAGTGACTTTATGTGATTGTGATCAGTGACTGTATATGAAGACAATCTATCTCTCTGCAGAGCTATCATTGGTCGTCGTTGTTTCTTCCTCATCGGGACTCTCTACATGTATCGCTGTGTCACCATGTACATCACCACCCTGCCCGTACCTGGAAAACACATGGTGTGCGCTCCAAAGGTACACACACACAGACACACACACACAATCACACAGACACACAAGCTGTCATGTATTCTCTGTTCATGATCATTCTTGTGTTTTTCTGTTTGCAGCTTTACAACGACTCCACAGGGAAAATCTGGAGGATCTTGAGGCTGATCTCAGGAGGAGGTAACCAACACTTAACCATATTGACCATGAAGAAACAATGTAATATCTAATAATGATAATAAATCAGGCAAAATACAGTTTTATTGCAAAGTGAAGAGTAAATGTCTGCTCCAAACAAAGATTTAACATTGTGTTAAATATTCAGGAAACATAAATCAACACTATGTAGTTTTTGACGTTAGATCCTCAGTTATATTAAAATGAGTTTGATTGACTGTGAACATGCAGAATGTTTCCTCACCCTGAACGTCTGTTCTATGTAACTTTGGTGAGCTCTTCTGGTTCAGAAAAGCTGAGGATTGTGGGTAATATCCAGCGTTCAGTCGTGCTTCAGTTCAGTGACGAAGTGTCAAACGTTAACTCCTCATTGTCGTCTCTGTGTTTGTTGTGTTCAGGTTTGTCGATGACGGGCTCTCACCTGATGTGTGGAGACTTCCTGTACAGCGGCCACACCGTCATGCTGACTCTGTCCTACCTCTTCATCAAAGAGTGTGAGCACACACGCACACACCAACACACACACATTTTTTATTATTATTTGTCATTAAAGAAACACGTGTGATTACATTGAAGTTCTATGAACGTGTTGTGCATGTGCTCTCTCCTCAGACTCCCATCGGTGGATGTGGTGGTATCACGGCATCTGCTGGTTGCTCAGTGCCAGCGGAGTGATCTGCATCCTGATTGGTCACGAGCATTACAGCATCGACGTGGTGATCGCATACTTCGCCACCACCAGGGTGTTCTGGTGGTACCACACCATGGCTAACACACATGTAGGTGGACACACACTCACACACTCTGCATTGACCCTTATATTGCCCCCTGCTGGTTGGACTAAACTTGCTTGTGACTGAGGTCTATGTTTACAACAGCGCCCCCCCAGGTCTCCTCTGGTATAGACCACATTTACCACTAACGGGAGAAACTATTAGCAAGTTTAATTTAGTATTTATGTGATATTTATTGTATAAGTTTATAGTAATATAGTAGTATTTATTCCACAATAAAAAGTACATTAAGTAGCAGTGGACATCAATAATAATAAAAACATCTAAAACTCAAGTGGTACAATTATTGTAATAATTATCGAACTAATTTAGATCTAATTGATTGATTTCGTCACTCATCATTGATTTTCTATTTGTTTCTGCTCAGGCGCTTCGTGGGGTTCCAAACAACTACCTGTCCCGGACGTGGTGGAACCCGATATTCAACTTCCTGGAGAGGAACGTCAAGACGACAGTTCCCATCGTGTTCTCGTGCCCGGTGGCGCTGCCGTCGTTCTGCCGACAGAGTTACAGCATAGTGGAGGGGGGGCGGGGGGAGTGACCTGATGGAGACAGTTTGAATCCTTCTTGACTTCTGATGGAGACAGTTTGAATCCTTCGTGATTTCTGATGGAGACAGTTTGAATCCTTGGTGACTTCTGATGGAGACAGTTTGAATCCTTCGTGATTTCTGATGGAGACAGTTTGAATCCTTCGTGATTTCTGATGGAGACAGTTTGAATCCTTTGTGACTTCTGATGGAGACAGTTTGAATCCTTTGTGACTTCTGATGGAGACAGTTTGAATCCTTGGTGACTTCTGATGGAGACAGTTTGAATCCTTCGTGTCTTCTGATGGAGACAGTTTGAATCCTTCGTGACTTCTGATGGAGACAGTTTGAATCCTTCGTGTCTTCTGATGGAGACAGTTTGAATCCTTCTTGACTCCTGTACAACAAGACGGACGAAGAGCTTTGACATCAGTTTATTTATTAGAAACTTCTCTCTTGATGACTGAGGAGGAGGAGGAGGTGCCAACAGGAGGAAGAGGAGGAGTCACAGAAAAGGTGCCGTTACGTTTACATTATCACCATCACAATGAGCACAGCTTGAATCGTCAGATCTCTTCTTCCTTCCATTTATAAAGAATCAATAAATATTTGTCTGATATTCTGGACCAAAACCAAACCGCTAGCTGTTTTACTTTCCCATAGCTAACTACAATGTAGTCCGATGTCAAATTGGGTTGCTTAGCCACACACTAGCTAATAAGGCTAAACAATTATTTTTGCACCAACTAAGCTAACCAGAGTTTCAGGACCAAAGCTAAGTTGCTAACTAGTGGTTGAGTAGTTAGAAGTCGGGTCTTCATTAGTTTCACAGTGAATGCACATATAACTGAATTAATTTCAGTTTGCTACATGTTAGCTCTTTAACCTGAACAACGTAGCATCTTCAGCGTCTGTCCACAAAGAAGAATTTCGTTACAGTATTTATCAATTATCGTTTGGGTCAGTCGTGAAGTTGGTGTTTATGACAAAATGAAGCAAATCTCTGATTCCTGACCAATGCTAAGCTGCTAGCTTGTTAACTTAATTTGGCTTTCCTTCATTATCTAAGATTGTTTCATGGACAGTGAAGGAGTTAGCCACATGCTAGGTCTTTACACAGTTTTGATATAACTTTAAAAATAAGAAATACACATGTAGCTTCTGTTAACACACGCTAAGACACATGTAAGAAATGTTAAGTAATTGACGAGTGATTGGTTTGTAAGCTAGTCAGAGATTCAGGGCTAAAAGCTACATTGCTAGCTTTTAACCTTCCCAAAGCTAACATTCTTTTTCGGCCCCTGTCAGAGTGAACACACATATAACTGAATTAATGTTAGTTTGCCACAATGTTAAATTTGTGAGGATTTGTTATGATAGCCACTTAGCTTTCCTTTTGCTAATTTAAGTTGGGTTATCTTAATTGTGTGAGTGAAAGCCTTTGTCATGGAGTTGAGTGTGTTCGCCCAAAACTAGCTCGTTGTGCTAAACTGTGATTTTCACTAAAGTAAGAAATTTAAGTTTTGGCGTTCGCGAAAAACCAAACGTGCCACTTTGAAAACGGATTCTTTTTTTCTGTCTGGGTTCACATGCTAGCCCGAGATTCTGCTAACAAAGCTAGCGACTTTACATTCCCAGTGCCACTCATTAGAGTGAAAATTCATGAGCGTAAGTTGACGCTTGTTGCTTTTCTGTACTTGATTATCCTTTTTTTAAGTTATATTTTGTGTAAAGTATTTTTAATGTAATTTTGTACTATAAAATACCATCTGTAAAAATGTTACATTCTTCTAAAACTGCTTAATTTAAGTTGGATTTATGAATGTTGTTGTTGTTAATTTTATAAAAAACGATGTTTGACACAGAAACATGCGTATCTGTCAAACTGCACCGTGTCACAATCCAGATGTTTCATAATAAAACATATTTTCAATCAACAGATGGTTCTGATGGTTGATGTTGTTCTGTAAAAAAGTAAATTTTTCTTCACAATTACTTTAATTTACTGAAGCTGATGATACTGCAAGTATTCGATGTACCAGCACTGAAGTAAAATAACTGTGACTGACTCTGAGTGAGCACACATGCAGATTTATTTTGTATTTATTGACCAACAAACATGTTTTTACACATTTCAAATTTGTACGACTTGAAATTAATATTTAATTAAAGCAAAAACACGAAAATGTCATTATTTTTCCATTTAAAATAAAAAATGCGTCATATTTTCCTTTAATCACATTGATACTGTAAAGCTCAGAAATACTGTAGGAGACGGGATATAAATGTGAATAAATCAATGAACTTGATGTATAATTATTGGTCTGATGGTTCGTCCATCTTTTACCTGACGTCTGACAAAGTCTTAAATTCGCTGAATTCTGCAGAAACACTGACGGTTGTTTTATTTCTCTCTCAGACTACGATAACTAGTGCAAGTTTGTTTCAAGTCACATGTCCACTCGGCCAGATGTCAGAGTCCAGCTGCAGTAAAAACAACAAAACAGGTCAGAGGTCAGATTGGCCCAGAAACGCATCAATACGTGTGTTTGTGTAAAATATATTGTGAACTCTTTAATATTCACTATTTCTCACAAACACTTTGTAAAAAGGTGAGAGTGTTTATTTAATTTGATTTATTTCAAAGTATTTTTTATTTCGCATTCTATTTCCTGTCTTGATTCATTTACATTGTCAAATTTTACTTTATTTGAATTGTATTCCCACCCTGAGAAGCTTCCTGAGTGCTGCTGACTCTGCTTCCTCTTCCTCTGACCCTGGAAAGGAAAGACAAAGATGAATGGAAGCTTTCACACACACACACACACACAGTTTCTAAAACGCTTTGATGGACGTGATGAACGTACGTAGTTGTCTCTGGCCGACCATCCGGGATAGAGCTGCATGTGGAGGAGTCGCTCCTTCTGGGCCAGATCGTAATATTTGGACTGTTCGGAGCGAGACAGAGCGTTCCACTGAGAGAGAGAGAGAGAGAGAGAGGGAGAGTTTCAGTTGAGTAAAATCCACCTGTGACCTGCGCCTCTCTGACGGTCCTGTCTGTCCATCATTCTGTGGTATCCAGGCCCCAGTGCATGCAGTGCTTCATCATGTCTCTCACCCTGCGTCCCAAGATGCGGTTGATGGCGGCGCTCTCTCTCTCTCGTCCCTCCTGCAGCACTTTGTGTCTCATCTCCTTCATGTAGAGCATGAAGGCGTTCAGAGGCTTCTTCACCGCCTGGTGCCTGCGAGGGGGCGAGAGACAGACGAGAGACGCAGGGTCATGGAGAGAGCGAGAGTTTGTCCAGAGCAGTCATTTCCACAGTGATGTTACTCTGACGTGTCCGTTTTTGTGAAACATATGAAACTCACCCAGTAGTTCCATTGCTGTGGTAGCAGGCGTGTGTCCTGGAATGGGCGTCCGCCTCTCGGGGACCGGATGAACCGATTGGCTGATTGTACGGGGAGGATGGAGGGAAATGTCTGTCGCTGTAGAGCAGGAGAGGAATAAGAGGATGGACTGATGACTGTAGAGAGAGAGAGAGTACACAGCAAGGCAGTGGTTAAAAGTGATTGTTAATACCAGCAATAGATCAAAAATAAAAAAAACTGATGAAATATACATTTTTACATCAAGACTCAGGATTCCTGATCTATTGTTATTTTAAAAAAGTAAGATCATGTGATATCACATGTTTATCCTCAGAAAATAAGCGTGTCATTATAGATCAGGGTTGTGACAGGAGGAGGCAGCAGCCTGACGCCTTTTCACCTCCAGTCATCGGTCTTCTGTTTGTCCTCTTCCAGTGTTGAAATAAAAACATTGAACATTTCATCACAAGTGATGCAAACGCAACGACCTCCGAGTCTGTGGGTCACGACTAACACTGATTCTGTGAGAAGGGAAACATATTGGCTGGAAGGGTTCACACACACACAAACACACACAAACACACGTTCACACTCACACACACACTCACAGCAGCAGTGGTCTGAGTGTTGGTCGTGTTGTTTCGCCCCCCGCTGGTCAGATAAAGGTACTGCTGCTGTGGACACCAGTCGAACACTGGCGATTTGTCTGCAACATGATGAAGAGAAAATATAAATAAATACACTATAAATTAAATAATAATATAATAATACAAATTTGATTTATTGTGAACTTCACCGCATGTTGCTGCAGCAGAGTTTTCTTTCATCAGCGCCATCTGCTGGAAGAAGATAATTCAATAGATTTACATACGGTCACAAACTGAAACAATAGTTAATCATATTTTTCAATAATGATTATCGTGTAGTAGTTACTAGTGATTTTAAGGTGAATTATTTGATTAATAACGAGTCTTTAAGTGTTCTGAATACCTAATAAAAATTAAGTGTAAATAGAAAAGAACTCACAAACATACTCATTTATTAATAGTAATGTTGACAACAACCTGTATTTGTAAGTTTGCCTACATTATAAAGATCCATGATATATAAATATAGTATCAATATATGTATGAAAATTCATATTAAGATTTTTACGATAACCAAACTATTTTACCAATAAAACAAACAGAAAGCTGTTCAAAAGTTACTACTACTACTACTCATAATAATAATGATAATAAAACACTCACCCCTGACATCTGCTCCATCCTGAGAAGAGAAGAAAAACTTCACCAAGTTAATTTGAATCAGTAAAAATAAAATGTAGGGACTAAAAATAAAGAGATAAAGACGGGAGAGGAGGAACGGTCTGACTCTGCAGACTGAAGGAGGAAATCATGTTCATCAGGATTATCAACACCACACACACACACACACACACACACACACACACACACACACACACACTCACACTCACACTCTTTTTCTGTCTTTGCCGGAGGTTCTTCTCTTGCTGCTCATATTTAGTTTTTTGTAGTAGCACTGTTCATTTTTAGGCCACTTGGGGGCAGCCTTACACGTGTCAAACATCAGCTTTGATGTATTATCACATATTTCACTCTAAACGTTTTAAAGTGTTTTGAGAATAAGTTAAACTTTTATTTTTATTTTATATTAATGTCTAATTCTTATTGAAACTTTCCCATTGCTCTCTCTGACTCCCCTAGGCCTCCTCTCCCATCTCGACCTCTGACCTCCCCCCTCCCCCTCATGCCCCCCCCAGGGGTCGGGGGTGGGAGTCGGGGGTGAGTCTCCCTGAGGCTTCTCCAACACGACTGTCGGAAACGTTTTAGTGCAAATCCTCAGAATGGATCAGAAACCAGCAGTGAAAGTATGAAGCTGCGACTTCTGGCACATTGAGGTCAGAGCAACACAGCGGACTCTTTAGTGATGATTGGAAATGTTTTTATATTCATTATAGAATTCCTGATATAAATATCTTTAATCATTAATAAAGTAATATCTCTGTTATTATTATAATGAGGACTATATAGTAATTAACAGCAAAAAGCAGACACTCAGTCAGAGCCGCTGGTGAAGTTTAGCATTTAGAATCTCAAGGGTCAGATGTTTTCCTCAGGACGTAGTGGAAACCAAACACAAAGCTAAAAGAGTCAAAGACTGAACACACACAAACACACACACACCACAGGACCCATCATGTTGCACATGTAACAGCTGGATGTGAAACTGTGTGATCACATACAGGTTTGAGGATATGAATTATTGAAGCAGAAAAGTAAAGTCTGTTAATCCTTAAAAGCTGTAATTAATGTGAATATAATATATAAATATTTATTTTTATTTGTGTTCTTTTATTTTACTTATTAGAAAATGTGACCAGTTTTTTGAAGTTAGGTCTGTTCTGTCTTATTTGATGTTTGGATTCATTTCTAAATGTTTACAGTGCTCTGATAACAAGTATCGGTTCGTTAATAATCAAAACAATAATGATGATAATAATAAAAAGTTTGAAGAACAACAAATGTATGACAGTCATTTTAGAGTTACAATAAATGTGTAAACTAGTCATTGAAAATGTGAATTTAAAAACTATAAATGAATAAAACGTGATATCAAAAAAACATCTGCACCGTCTTCAGGGATTTTCTGATTTCCAGTTGATGTTTCTAATCGGACCCAGTTCGTGGCCCTACCAGCAGCAGGAAGCGGAACCGCCGCGCGAATCATTCCCCGCCAGTTTCTGCCCGAGCCGCTGGTGGTGTTGCTCTGCTGCGTCCGCGGTGACAACATGGAGCCGGGGGCCGAGCATCGGGTCGGCGAATTGTCGAAGAGCGAGATCCTGAGGGGGATCATCACCGAGAAGCTGTGCACCGCCGCCCGGGAGATCCTGGCGGTGGTGGAGAGGACCGTGTCCGGGTACGAGGAGGAGGCGGCGGGCTTCAGGCTGGAGGTGGAGCAGCAGAGGAGGCAGCTGGAGGCGCTGCTGCAGGTGTCCTCCATCAAACTGGAGGAAACAGGTCAAAACTACCGCAACTTCACGTCCAGTCACGAAGCCCGTTCTCAAAACCACTCATTTCACTTTGCTGCTGAGTCAACGTAACAAATAGTTAAAGTGTCTGTGAAGGAATCTAGTGACACCTAGTGGTGGAGTTACAGGTTGCAGCTGAACACCCCTCACCTCAGCCTCCACTTCCAAACATGGAGGAGAACCTGTACAAACTCAAAAGGTTTAGTTTGTCCAATCTGGGCCACTGTAAAAAAAACAAAACATGGTTGCCTCCGTAGAGAGGACCCGCTCCTGATGTGTTTATATATAAAGTATTTAAATATAAAGGGCTCATTCTACGGTAAAGAAAACAACAATAAGTACAATCTAGATGAAAGACACAAGTGAAAACATCACTAGGATTATTGTATACAAAATAGATCCTTCCACCTAAATCTTACACACTGGACCTTTTTAAATTATCAGTTAAAGGTCGTAGATATATAACACAGAGGATGTGGGTTTTATGACCTGTACTGCAGGCGGCCTCCAGGGGGCGATCAAGATGTTTTGAGTTATGGAGAGTATCTGTTTATAGTCTGTGGTCTGGAAGGTAACGGTTGATCCCTGGTGATTAAATCGAACATCCTCCTCTAATGCAGATGACCAGCAGCTGTATCCCAGCTACCAGCCGCCGCCACCACCGCCACTGGAGGAGGAGGAGGAGGAGTCAGGGAGAGGAGAACCTGTCCAAGAGGAGCAGCAGCACAAATACGAGCTGAGTATGTCTCGGATTTCTGATTCGTTATTACCCATGATCCTCTGCTTCCTGAACTATAAGAGCTGTTTAGAATTCTTCATATTTCCACATTTGACTGCTGGATATTGGAGATAAACTCTGGTTCCTTAATGACCTTAATGTGATTTTAACTAATCTACAGTTCAGCTTTACTCTTCAACTCGCTCTGATACTCTGACTGATTCACATTGTATATTAATGAAGACCGTATAGTCACAGATACATGTTTGTTTTGAGGTGTGGAGGCGGACGGAGGAGTGAGTCTCCTCTGCTTCACCGGGGAATACCATGTGGAGGAGGAGTCCACTGAACAAGCTTTACCGACGCCCACAAAGGACCAGGAACCAATCACGGAGCAGGATTTTGACACATTGACAGGGTAACAAGTAACAGATGTGGACACCTTTCTGACTGACTGACTGACTGTCTGTCTGACCCATGAGGTGTCATCGTGTTCCTCATCCGTTTCCTTTTATATTTCAGGTCGTTTACTCCCTGGGTTCAGTCTTACAGGCGGAGCACTGGCAGGCAGCGCATTAGTGAAGAACAGAACCACGTAGATCTCAGAATCCGCATCCTGGGGGACTCGCAGATTAACTGCCTCTCGAGTGAAGGTGAGTTTAAATCCTCTCGGACATCACATGTTCAGCAGGTCCGCTTCCTGATAGACTCAAAGTTTGGAAATGCACAACTTTAAGAAGCTTTTATTACCTGATTGTTGCTCTGCGTGTTCCAGTGTATCGGAAGTACCCGCTGCATGAGCTGCAGTGTCCTCGCGGTCTCAAGGAGACGGACTTCCTGCACCTGCTCAGGTCCACCTTCCCTCAGCTGGCGGCCGACTTTGATTTCTTCACGACCGACAGGAGCAGGAAGCTGCACCCGCTGAAGGTCAAGAAGCTGACGCCGGAGGAGATCCGCCGCAGCATCAGGTCCAACGGGACCTCCGCCCTCTACATCCGCCTGAAGGAGCAGCGGATTGTCTCGGTTAGGTTTTATATTTTAACGTTGTGAACACGATATCTCAAGAACATCTCGAGGGAAGTTCTTCAAATTTGGTGCAAACGTTCACTTAGACTCAGGGACTAACTGATTACATTTCAGTGGTTAAAGGTTAAAGGTCAAGGTGACTGAGCCACTGGTTGGTGGAGATTGTTTTTTACTATTCATTCAAATATTTGAGTCTTCTGTTGTTTCGTCTTCTGTGTGGGAGATTATTGACCTTTATGTATCCTATTCTATAAATATTGTTGAATTTCAGGTGGAATCACTTAAAGAAACCTTTAGTTTAATAATTTTTTTACTGGTTCTCTTCAGGTGTTTCAGAAGCAACAGGAGCCCCGGGCCTCTAATGAAGAGTTTCATCCGTCACCGGGTGGAGCTGCTGCTTCTCCGTCCTGTCACTCCGGGTACGTCCTGCTGTAAACAACACTTAATCCTATCAACACATGAAATTATTTAGAACAACACAACAGAAGAGACTCGTGCTAACACAGAGTTTATTTATTCATGACTCTGCCTCTAACCCCTGTTGCACTGGTTGTTGTCGCCCAGAGTTCAGTCTGACAGGCGCAGGCCTCGGATCAAGGAAACACTGAACGGCGTCACTCTCAAGCTCCGCATCCTGGAGGACCCCGACACCAAGACGCTCTCCAATGATGGTACTTTTAATACTTGTGTTGCATGAAAGAGACATAAGACATTTAATTGATAACCTATGATTAGCTTTCTGTCGATCAAAGACTCGTTGCAGCCGATTAACTGTCCTCGCTCTCTGATTGGTTCCAGTGTATCGAATGAGCCCGCTGCAGCAGCTGCAGTGTCCTCTGGGTCTCAAGGAGTCGGGCTTCCTGCGCCTGCTCAGGTCCACGTTCCCTCAGCTGGCTGGAGACAAACCGTTTGACATCTTCACGTATGATAATCACAGGAAGCTTCATCCTCTGAGGATCAACGTTCTGACGCCAGAGACCATCAACAGGAGGATCTTGTCCTGCGGCCGTGCATTCCTCTGCATCCGACTGAGGGTATGCTCTCTGATTTAAAACTCTTTCTCGTTATTTGGTGCTTCACCTGAGAATCAAACTTTTCTTTTTTCACCTCAGCCGAGCACTACAGGGATTTTTGTGTGGTTGTGAACACGTCTGTGGAATCCTCTCTTTTAGCATCTGGAGGAACTCCAGAGCCGAGAGGAGCATCTTCCATCCCCTGCTGATCCGACCAACCTGAACACCAGGTAAATCAAAAACAAGAAACTACTTTCACAAACATATATGTCATCAACCAGCTCCTGATCTCTGACATCATTGTTTCCCAGCATTCAGTCTGACAGGAAGAAGATGGGCAGACCTCGCCGCAGGAGCACACACAACCTTTTGGATTTCAAGATCTGCATCCTGGAGGACAGGCAGCTCAGCAGGTTCTCAATGAACGGTACATTGAACAAGCTTCTGTGTTCAGGTTTCAAGATGGAGTGGTGCAGCAGCTCTGAGATGAAACTCGCTCTCGTCCTGTTTCCCTCCAGTGTCTCAGAAGTTCCCGCTG
This sequence comes from Pleuronectes platessa, assembly GCF_947347685.1. Classification (NCBI taxonomy): domain Eukaryota; kingdom Metazoa; phylum Chordata; class Actinopteri; order Pleuronectiformes; family Pleuronectidae; genus Pleuronectes; species Pleuronectes platessa. Next base: position 3,163,504 of record NC_070648.1, on the reverse strand, counting down.
CAGCAGCTGCAGTGTCCTCGAGGTCTTAAGAAGACGGACTTCCTGCACCTGCTCAGGTCCACCTTCCCTCAGCTGGCTGGAGATAAACCTTTTGACTTCTTGAAGTCCGGCAGAGGAAAGAATTTTCTTCCCCTGAGGGTCAAGACGCTGACGCCTGACGAGATCCACAGGAGAATCTGCTTAGACGGACGTTCAACCCTCTACATCCGGCCGAAGGTCCGAGTCTTTATTCACACTCTCTTTCTTTTTAAGGTCCTGAGTTTGGCTCCCTGTGTGAAGCATGTTTATATTTTTATTGACTTGTTCTCCGTGACGGGGGTTTGATTTTCCCCAGGCTCCAGAAGAAGCTCAATTCAATAAGGAAACGTCTTGTGTCCTGCGGAAACCAAAGCAGGACACGAGACAAACCAGACCGAGGTGAGTAGTGATGAACATTGAGTCTGTATGGTTCTCATTTCTTCACAGTGTCCTGACTATCTCGTTTGTGTCCTGGCAGCAAACACAACAATCGGTCCAGCCGCTCAACGTCAAGGGGACGAGAAGACGAGAAGATTGAAACAAAGGAAAACGATAATAAGTCCCTGGATCTGCGGTCTTTGCCCGTTCCTGAGAGCAAGAGGGAAGAAGATGAGACGAAGAAGGAAGACAGCAACTGGAAACTAGAAAAAAGTGAAAAGAATCGGAGAAAAAGAGAATCAGAGACGACACAGAGGCTCCGATTCAACCGATCAGGCCCCAAAATGAAGAGGAGGCGAATCCAGTCGTACCCACGGGCTTCATCCCCACGGCCTTCATCTTCACGGGCTTCATCTTCACGGGCAGCGTCTCCACCGGCCTCATCTCCACGGGCGTCTCCTTCACAGGCTTCTCCTTCACAGGCTTCTTCTTCACAGGCTTCTTCTTCACGGGTATCGTCTTCAAGGTCAATGTCTACACGGGCATCGTCTCCATGGGCGGTTACTGCCTCAGGTGAGGTTATTCCGTCCTGTAAAGTCTGTGGAGCGGTGCGTCGGTCAGTGAACATGGTGATCAAACACGCCTGGAATCACGTTGACGACCCGGTGCGGCTCTGTGGCGTTTGTGGCAAATGTTCGGCGTCTGCGGAGGAGCTGAGACTTCACCTCCAGGGTCACCAGAAGACTCACGGCTGTCCCATCTGTGGGAAGTTCTTCCTCTCCATCCACGGCCTGAAAGGACACATCTCACGACACAACGGAGAGAAGCCGTACGCATGTACGATCTGCCACAAAGCATTCACTGAGAACTGGGTGCTGAACTCTCACATGATGGTCCACGGGGACAAGATGTCGCACACGTGTGACGTTTGTCAAAAACCCTTCTCCTCCAAGATGAAGCTCAAACTTCACCGGGCGGCGCACTCGGAGCCGGCGGCGAGAGCCCGATCGCACGTCTGTGAAATCTGCAGCAAAAAGTTCCACACGTCCTGGAGGCTGCAGGCGCACGCGAGGAGCCACAGCGGAGAGTTCCTGTCCGGGTCGAAGCTGATGACTCGAGTCAAGAGCCAAACGTTATAATCCACCGTCTGCAGCTCTTCATCAACCTGATGGAGTCAGCGTTTGTTACGTGAACAGAAAAACGCTCTCTGACGTTTTTCATTTTGTCCGAACTTTAACTGTTGCTACTGGAAAAATTGAGAGTTCAGCAACTCAATTTTTCTAGATGTTTACAGATTTTTATTTTGGTGTATAAGTTCTTCATCACACTCTTCATTCCAAAACCTAAAATTTGACTTGTGTACTTTTATCTTTTTGTCTGTTTGAACAAAGTTTGTTGTAAAATATGTTCAAGTTCTGTGAAGCTCGATGAGTAAATGACGTTATGTTTCTCTGACCTGTTTTTTATTTGAGAATAAAACATCAAAGATTCTAGATTGAACCATTTATTTTGTTGTTGTTTTTGCAGATTCAGATTTGAGCAGATTCTGACACGTGTGTAATCTGTGTTTCTTGTGCACGAACTCCTCTAGTACATTTTTATTTGAATTTAAATTGATTATGAAAATGAAAAGAAATCATAAACACCGGATATTTTTTTATTCCAACGTCCCTGCGAGACTTTTTTTTCAACAAGGTGGAACCGATGCCATTGTTGCGGTTTCCAGTCGGACGATTATCGCGGCTGCACCAATACCTGGAGCGATTCTCTGCACGGGAATCGAACCGAAAACAAACCCGACGACATGTGGTCGGACAGAAGCTCCGGGGACATGACGAAGAGCGAGATCCTGAGGGGGATCATCACCGAGAAGCTGAGCACCGCCGCCCGGGAGATCCTGGCGGTGGTGGAGAGGACCGTGTCCGGGTACGAGGAGGAGGCGGCGGGCTTCAGGCTGGAGGTGGAGCAGCAGAGGAGGCAGCTGGAGGCGCTGCTGCAGCCGCGGGTCCGACTGGATAGAAGAGGTCAGGACATCCCATCATGTTCATATAAAAACACTAAAGAGTTCGAGTCCCTTTACTCTGAAAAGTCCACTCCTACTTTCTGTTTACACTCACAACAACATGGAGGCGTCTGTCCCTTCAGCCACAAATCAGAGCATCACATTCTTTAAATAGATCGATTTAAATATATAACAGCTCTAATCTCTTTATTAACTCTTTTACAAAATAGGCTGATGTGAAGTTTATGTGCTCACACAGAAAATACATGTTAATACAGAGAAATACACGTTAATTACACGTTTATAACAGAAAATACACGTTCATGATGTGATTTATAGTTTTTTACGTTTGCATAAACTAAACTTTATTCTGTCTGTGCTCTGTATTTATAATAAGTATGTAACTTCACTTCAAAGCCCTGAGCCCAGCTGTGGACGGCCATGATGTGGTTGTTATCAATGAAGAGGAGGAGGAGGAGGAGGAAGAGGAGGAAGAGGAGCACACACAGCAGCCAGGTTTGTTCTCCTTCTATCCCCAGGGCCACGGAGGTCAGGGTCCTCTCTTTGTTTACATTCATTAAAGCTCAGTCTAAACTAAAGCACAGATTCAGGATCTGCTGAGTTTATATTATTATGAATTATGATTCTTGATATCATTCCCATTAATATCACGACTGGTGGTGGTGGCGCCATCTTGTCATTTCTCCTGCTCCAGTTCCCTAATGAACCCAAATGTTTAATTACACCTCTCATAATAACATAAGAAATGGACTTCATTTGATTCTGTCCAGATGTGGAGGACACCGGGGGACTCGGCGTCCTCTGGCACGACGGGGACGATGATGACGATGATGATGACGATGATGACGATGATGATGATGATGATGATGTCGTCCATGGGGGTCAAGATGAAGAGGAGCACATGAAACCAACAACAAGCTCCCGAAAGAAACGAGAAGATGTTCAGGACCCCGATTATCAAATCCCGTCAAGGTTACAAATCTCATTACAACCTGGAGATTATATCGTGTTTATTATATTTAATGATAAAACTTGACCAAACACAACTGATGCTATTTTGTCGTCACACGTTGTCCAGGACGTTTACACCCAGAGTTCAGTCTGGCAGGAGGAAGCTCAGCCGACCTCGACTCCTGGACACACAGGACCACGTGGATCTCAGGATCCGCATCCTGGAGGACTCGCACTCCGACCTGCTCACGAGGAACGGTTGGTTTCAGGCATTTCACTCGACAGACACTCATTCAAAAGGAGAATTCTGGTATTTATCACAATGGTTGAAAACATGTGGACTGTCACAGTTTCCCCAGAACATCCCAGTGTAACCACTGCTGCTGTGAGGATCCACTGGACTGAATTTAAAACTAATGGAAAACTAATGAAATTCTCATGTTTATGTTCTGTTATCAATCCAAATATCAAATCTCATCTCAGCTTTTATCTTTAAATATTTAAAACTTTGATATTAGTGGATAAATAATCAATTTTAAATCTTCAGGTCTTTGTTCACTTAGTTGTTTCCAGTCTGATTCCTCGGCTCATGAAGACGTGTCCTCTGCTCCAGTGTTTCAGACATGTCCCCTGCAGGAGCTGCAGTGTCCTCGCGGCCTCCAGGAGACGGACTTCCTGCTCCTGCTGAGGTCCACCTTCCCTCAGCTGGCGGCCGATCGACCGTTTGACGTCTTCACGACCGACCGGAGCAGGAAGCTGCAGCGACTTCGGGTCCGGACGCTGACGCCGGAGGAGATCCACCGGAGCATCGGGTCGACCGGAGCAGGAAGGTCGGCCCTCTACATCCGACCCAAGGTTGGATTTCACTCCCGACACCTTAATTATCTTTAAGTTGTTTTATACTGATCTGATTCCATCCATTAGTAAAATCTACATGTGAAAAGACGAGTTAACTCAGGAATGTTTGTTGTTTTTTATGAAAGTTGTTTGTGAACTCCTGTGTTGACAGAGTGGAGACGATCCTCTGATCAGCTCTGGAGACCTTCATCCTCTGCAGAGACAAGACGCCACCAGAGACTCTGCTTCCAGCTCCGTGACGCCGACGGCCGATCAAACCCGAATGTACGAGAGGTAAAGAAACATCAAAACTATCAGAGATGAGCTTGCTGCTGTAAAAATATCCTTTCTAATGAAGTCCAGTAATGAAAATGTAAAATATGAGGATTTCTGTCATTGTCTCTCAGCTTGTCGTCTCCCAGAGGTCAGTCTGAGAAGAGGAGGCGGGGTCGACCTCGGCTCAGTGACTCATCCGATCACCACTCGCTCAGGATCTGCTTGGTGGAGGATTCCCCCTCGGACGTTCTCTCAAAAACCGGTGAAAGCAAAAAGATATAAACCGACTCCTCCTGTAAATAAGTGTTTTTTAGTTTGTCTGACGTGTTCCTCTCTGTTTCAGTGTTGATGAAATCCTCAGTCCAGAACCTGAAGTGTCCTCGAGGGCTCGGGGAGCCGGACTTCCTGGACCTGTTGAAGTCCACCTTCCCTCAGCTGACTGGAGACAACAACATGTTTGACGTGTTCAAATCCGACAGGAGCAGGAAACTCCAGCGGCTCCGAGTCCGGACCCTGACACCAGAGGACATCTGCAGGAGCCTGAAGTCCACTGGGACTGAAAGAACCCTGCTCTACATCAAACAGAAGGTAAACACTGTTTGTAGGATGTTACAGTCGAGTGTTGTCGAAATATTAATTTGTGCAAAAACATTCTCATAGACTGAAGAGGAGGAGGAGGAGGAGGAGGAAGAGGAGGAAGATTTTCAACTCTTACCGAGGAAGGTGGAGGCCACAGATGATTCTCAGTCCGCTGTCAGCACGGTGGTGAACAGTGGAGAAGCAGGAAGTGGTTCAAGGTCATTTTAAACACAAGTCAGAGTTTTATATTCAGTTATTTTATTCTGAAGTCAACATTTATCTCTTTCACACAAACTCGTACATAAATAAACAGTCAACACAGTTTTTGTTGTGTTGCTCCACAGCAGCTCAGCGTCACAACACAACGTGGACCCTGAAGAAGCTGCTGAGAGCGAAGTGGCGTCCGGCGAGGAGAGGGAGGAGGACAGAGACGACTGGAAACCCGACATGGAGACGCAGAGGAGGCGACAGCCCAAACCGTACGTGGTGGAGAGAAGCAAGACGCCCTGCAGAGTGTGTGGCGTCTGGTACAAGGCCCTCGGCAGCTTGATCAAACACGCCTGGAGCCACGTGGACGAGGCGCCGGCCGCCTGCGGAGTCTGTGGTGAACGTCCTGAATCTGTCGAAGAGTTAAAGAAACATCTCAGAAACCAGCACCAGACTCACACCTGCTCACACTGTGGCAAGTCCTTCTCCACCGTCAGCGGCCTCAGCATCCACACCACGCTGCACACGGGGAACCGACCCTTCAAGTGTGAAGACTGCGGCAAAGCCTTCGTTCACCGGTCGAGTCTGAGCGTGCACCACTGGGTTCACGTGGCCGACAAACCGCACAAGTGTGACATCTGTCCCAGAGCGTTCGGTCTGATGGCGCAGCTCAAAGCTCACAGGAAGACCCACACCGGTCGAGACAAGTACCAGTGCAACGTCTGCGGCAGACTGATCTGCGACCTGCGCTCTCTCTCTCGCCACAAGGCCACGCACTCGGGCGAGAGACGCTACGGCTGCGACGTGTGTGGGAAACGTTTCAAACTTCCCTTAACGCTGAAGTCCCACGAGAAGATCCACACGGTCCGAGAGCGCACGTACCTCTGCCACGTCTGCTGCAAGACCTTCCTGTCCAACTGCGCCCTGACGATGCACATGAGGACGCACAGCGGCGAGCGGCCGTTCCTCTGCAGCGTCTGCAGCAAGGGCTTCGTCTCCAACGGGCAGCTGAAGGCCCACATGCGGGTGCACACCGGAGAGGCGCCGTACGGCTGCTCCGAGTGCGGGCGCTTCTTCAAGAGCAAGACCCACCTGAAGAACCACATCCGGAGCCACTCGGGCATCAAACTGTTCGTCTGCGCCGTCTGTGGCAAAGCGTGTTCGCGCCAGGAGCACCTGACCGTCCACATGAGGACGCACAACGGAGAGAGACCGTACAAGTGCTCGCTGTGCGACAAAGCCTTCACTCAGAGCCACTGTCTGAAAACACACATGAAGAGTCACCGCGCGGAGGAGAAGTAGTTCCTGAGTCCGGACACCTGAACAAAGTTTAGAAACCTAATGTCACTTTTGCACTTAAGATGATTTGTAACCGAGACTTGAAAAGAAATCAAGATTAAACATCATTTTTTAATATCCTGCAAAGTTCCGGATCTAAAGCTTGTAGCAACAGAAAAGTGATTTTAACGCACGGTGAGAAATTAGATGTTTCCTCCAATCAGATTGAATCGTTATCAAACAAAATGATCCTTCGTTTCTTAACTACTCTCAGATCCCATGTGGTCCTGAAGGCAGCATATGACGTGCTTCTTTACAGGAGTAAGAATATAAACTTAATTTTGTGTTATTTTTTCTACTCTGTACCTTCCCGGTTGTCGGCGTCACGGCAGCTCCAGCATGTTGTGTTCGTCCAGGATCCGTTGAGTTCGCGTGTGCACGAGCATCAGGGCGTGGATGATGACACGCAGCACGGGCGTGGCCTCCCTCTGGTTCTGAACACACACCAGCTGCAGGAAGTACTGTCGGTCCGGGAGGGCTAGGAAGGCGAACTCGGCCGCCTGGCGGAGCACCCAGGGGTGGTGGGGGGCCAACGCCACGTGGTAGGCGTCTCTGAGGTTAAAGGGACACCAGTCAGTGGAAGGTTCATTTGATGCACTAGTTGGAAACAGGCTGAGGGCCGAGGGGGTCACCTGCTCAGCTCTCCGGGGGTCCTGTACTGTCCCTCTGCGTCGGGTCCTTCAGACAAACCCTCTAACATCAGCTGGAGCCACAGCAGAGACCGATGCAGCCTCAGCAGCGTCCGGCAGCCCGAGTCCGTGTGGCGGGAGAAGTCCACCACGCCCGCTCTCAGCTCCGCCTCCACCATGGATCGAACCGAGCGGTACGCCTCGAGGAAACACAGATACAAACTGACCTCAAACCAGCTCTGTTTGTGAGCAAGGGCGTGTTTTATATGAGTTCTGAGTCTCACCCCGGTTTTGAGTCCAAACGATGGGGGGGTCTGTCCCTGATAGACGTCAGCACTGTGTTTGAGTGACAGGGCTCGGATCTGCACGACCTTCTCGTTCACCTTCATGGAGAATAAACTCACCATCGTCCCCAGAGACTCCATGAAACTGAAAGACACATTAAGATGAAGACATTTATCCATCTATTAACAATATACTTTGACTTTTTATCATATTTCAGACGACATGCTAACCTATGACTTCTTATTTCGGACATTTTGACGTAACCCTTATAACATCTTGTTTTATTATGTCAACTTTTATTTGACCTCTATCCTTTTTTACATCTCTTTTAGTATTTAAACTTCAGTTCTGTATCTGTCTTTGCTCCCGTGTGTGTGTGTGTGTTTACTTGAGGAGCTGATCCCAGCTCTGCAGGTACGGCTCCAGAAGCACATCATCGTCCTCCTGGTCTGACAGACTGGACCTCAGATGCAGCAGCAGCTCTCGGACCTGGAACTTCTGGCCCGGACACTCCTTTGTGATGAGCGTGGGTTCGTCCTCCTGCAGGAAGTCCTCAGGGGCCAGAGAAGGTTCCGGCTGAAGGACGAAGAATAAAGTACAGCTTCATATTGTAAACATACTATTACAAGTTAAAAGATTTATCTTTATTCATTTACACTTTCAATAAAGTACTTATTTCTTTCATTCTACCATCTAGTCCGTGTGCAAGTTCTTCTTTTAACAGCTGTTTTACTGAACATTACTTTAGTCTTATACTTTATTCTATCAAGTTATGTTAAAGAAATAATTTGACATATTTAGGAGAACATGATAATTTAAGAATTAAGTGTGTGTGTCTGTGTGTGTGTCTGTGTGTGTGTTTTACCGTTTGTTGGTAAGAACGTATACATGGCTGCCAGGTGCTGCCACAGTCTCTGACTCCGCCTTGAGCTGAAGAGAAAAATAAATAGTGCATCGTGATTTTCAGATTCGACACTGAGTCATACTTTCAATATTATAATTATTATTATTATTATGCAAGCTTTTAAATGGGATTTTTATGACTTTTAAGATTCCAGACATCAGGTTTCAGTTCTTTCTTTGTTTTATCTTTTTGTAAAGCAAATTGTACATTTGGTCTGATTTGAACAAAGGTTATTAAATATTATTAATAAACAAAACAAAACAAAAATTAATTACAATGCTGAAATAACTGTTGTAGAGCAGAAGAAGTATCCAGTAGCATCACTTGAAAATACTCAAGAACGAGTATCCTAAACTGGGATAACTGGTGGTGTTGGAGCCAACATGGCCGACCAGTTTCAGAGACACTCACGTAGCCACAAGGAGCTGACAAAGAGGAACAGAGCCAACATGGCCGCCAGCAGCAGGTAACGAAGCAGTGGCGTCCGTCTGAGGATAACCATGGCGACCCTAAAGTACTCTGGTTTCCACTGAGCACACAAAAATTTAAACAAACACACAGTTAACACAAACTCTCCCTCACTCACTGTCTCTCTCCGTCTCCTGCTGGGGTTAAAGGTCGATCCCTCTCTCGCTCCCTCCGGCACGGGACGTACAAACACACACATGCCGGGACGACCTTTGCACTTGACCTTCGTCCCACAGGAAGTTGAGCTCAGACGATTGTGTCACAAACAGGGAGGCGGGTCAACTCACTTCCTGAAGCAAAGCTCTGAATTAGCTCAATGATATTCACAGAACAAAAGTAAACAAGACGTCAGAAATAAACATTTGTTGTTATTTGCATCTTTGTTGTCTTCCACATCACATGATCAGATTATTTGGTCTCATTTTAAACTCATTGTTAAATCCTGTAAAACTGAGTCTGAAGTTTCGTCAGTTACTCACCCTCCAGTGGACGTTAGAGGAACTGCAGCTTCAGACATTTCCAACACTGTCTTTTTTTTCCAGCCTGGTTCCGTTCCTGTCGACCGCCGATCACGTCGTTGTCGTTTTCATCAAACAACGACATTTTAAAAGAACAGCGCCCTCTGCTGGTTCTGCCAGTCCAGCGTTTCGTTCATTAATAACACAAACGTTTGGACAAACTGCAGAGAAAACGCTTTATTGATGATGATATGACACATGAAGGTTCTAAACACATTGTTTTCACTTTTACATCAACTCTGAATGATTGAATGATTGATTGATCTCTTTGGTGCATGAATCTGTGTTTTGTGCTTGTGCAAAAATATTTGTGCGTACTTGTATTTTTTGCTTATTTCTCTCTTTTTTAAACATAATTAACAATTGATATTTTAATAGTAAGTAAGATTTAAGGTTTTCTGTGACTACACTACACTTAAGATGAAATAAGAAGGATTTATTTAAATCCTTATTGGTGCTACTGTCGTTTTAAAGGGTGCATACGTAAAACTAACAGCTAGTGAGAGATTAAGGGTTATTTTGAGTTTGTTAAACAAGAATTAAAGGGGATTTGATTGTAATTGAAAGTGTTATCAGAGGTTAAGGGAGATTAAGGGTTTAAGATCAGGGAGAAGATCTTCTTTAAAAAGTGCAACAACGACGTAAGTGTGTTTGGAGAAAAAGTGTAAGTGACACATTTAAGAGCAATAAAAGTTGTGTTACACATTTAGACAGTGATGTGTCTCAACTGCTTCTGTTTGTGGATTAACAAGTCCCCACAGGTATAAAAGAGCAAAGTGTGTGTGTGTGTGTGTTTGTTGAGGTCAGAAGAATCCTTCAGCTTTAACCTGCAGGACCTCACACAGTCCATGACGCTGCTGAAGAACCTGAGGAAGAAGAAAAGAACCAAGAACCAGTGACAACGTTACCAGGGGATTAAGAATTTAAATAAAAAACAATCAGTTGATGCTTTTTTAACAAACTCACCTTCAATGTGCTGAGAATTTCTCCAAACAGGTGTCGAGCTTCCTCAGTGTCCGGCTCCTCGAAGTAATCTGAGGCTGAGACCTCGACCAAGATGGACCTGAGGTTATCACACACGCCTGCACACACACACACACATACACACACACACACACACACACACATACACACACACACACATACACACACACACACACACACACACACACACACAAACACGCAGACACACACACACAGAACTATATTAATAATTTGGTGATGATAAGAAAGTGTGGTGACAGGAAGAGGAAGTTGGTGTTTGCGTGTGTGTGTGTGTGTGTGTGTCTCACTGTGGAAGTGCAGGATGGCCTGACCACTGACGGGTGTGTGGGTCAGGATCAGCGTCTGCAGACTCTTCAGTCCGGCATCACACAGCTCGGTCGCCACCTGCAGGCTGAGATCGGTAATGCACTCCAACTCCAGCACCTGCAGCTGAGCACAGGTTCGCACTGCACGGAGAGAGAGTGATTAACGTTTTGGAAACGTTAACATTCACTTTTTATTTCATCCATAAACATTGTTTCTAATAAATGTGAACACGTTTTTGTCACTCACCAACAGCAACCAATCCCTGAGTCCCACAGCCGGCCCCGCCCACACTGAGGGAGCAGAGGTGTGGCCAGCATCGACCAATCGTCTGCAAGCAACGGTTTCCAAATCGTTCTGGTTGTTGGCTTAAAACAGGCAGAGACAGAAAACCTGTTACAACTTTATTACGTCACAATGTTAAACATTACACTGCTGCTGTGTTGTGTTGTTTAGTGGGTGGGAGCACTGACCAGGGCTCAGCTGGCGCCACCTGCAGGCTGCTGATGTTCCTGCAGCCGGCGCCCAGGGCCCAGAGAACCTCCTGGCAGAGAGGATCTGAAGAACTCCTGTACAGGCAGACAGGTAGAGAGTGAGACAGGGGAACAGTCAGACAGGTATGAGAGTGAGACAGGGGAACAGTCAGACAGTCAGACAGGTAGAGAGTGAGACAGGGGAACAGTCAGACAGTCAGACAGGTAGAGAGTGAGACAGGGGAACAGTCAGACAGGTCGAGAGTGAGACAGGTGAACAGTCAGACAGTCAGACAGGTAGAGAGTGAGATAGGTGAACAGTCAGACAGTCAGACAGGTCAAGAGTGAGACAGGGGAACAGTCAGACGGGTTGAGAGTGAGACAGGGGAACAGTCAGACGGGTTGAGAGTGAGACAGGTGAACAGTCAGACAGGTAGAGAGTGAGACAGGTGAACAGTCAGACAGGTAGAGAGTGAGACAGGTGAACAGTCAGACAGGTAGAGAGTGAGACAGGGGAACAGTCAGACAGGTAGAGAGTGAGACAGGGGAACAGTCAGACGGGTTGAGAGTGAGACAGGTGAACAGTCAGACAGGTAGAGAGTGAGACAGGTGAACAGTCAGACAGGTAGAGAGTGAGACAGGGAAACAGTCAGACAGTCAGACAGGTTGAGAGTGAGACAGGTGAACAGTCAAACAGGTCGAGAGTGAGACAGGTGAACAGTCAGACAGGTAGAGAGTGAGACAGGTGAACAGTCAGACAGGTAGAGAGTGAGACAGGGAAACAGTCAGACAGTCAGACAGGTTGAGAGTGAGACAGGGGAACAGTCAGACAGGTAGAGAGTGAGACAGGTGACCACTCACCTGTATGTGAGCGTGTGCAGGTTGCGGCTGTAGCAGCTGGCCAACCACAGCGTCCGGTCCGTGAGGATGTGAGGACACTGGGAGACAGACAGGTGGAGCAGACTGCCCCCTGCTGAGCGCAGCAGAGCCTCCACCCCCGGCTCCAAACTGCCCCTGAGACACAACAAGACGCTGTGTTCAAGGGTCGGCTCGACAGTTCAGGTTCACAGCAGGTTAGAGGTTATCGTGTGTGTGTGTATGTGTGTGTGTGTGTGTGTGTTTGTGTGTTACCTGGTGTTCCTGTGGTAATCCTCTCGAGTCTCATTGGCTCGTCTGCTCCGGGGCCTCAGGTAGTGGAGAACCACGGTCTGAGTCTGCGTGCACCACTGAGACAGGGTGATCAGGAACTACACACAAAACACACACATCACGCAATATTACTTTCTTGAACACGATATTTCAGGGACTCAAAGAGGAACTGATTGGAAGTCAAAGGTCACGGTGGCCTGACACTTAACATGATGATGATCATGATCATGATGAAGATGATGATGATGATGACGATGATGATAATGATGATTAAGATGATGATGATGATGATGATGATGATGAAGATGATGATGATGATGATGAAGATAATGATGATGATGATGATGAAGATGATGATGATGATGATGAAGAAGATGATGCAGGCTCTTGTACCTCGGGCGACACTCTGGCGTTTTCCAGCCGGAGGTGTGTCCAAACCGCCGGGTGCCTGGCAACGAACCGCCAATCAGTGCACACCGCAGCCGCACACAGCAACGAGTGCACGTCCAAATATGGGAAGACACAGAAAAGGCCGGCTCTCAGCCTCAAGATGGCCGCCCCCAGCTGTCTGTCGGGGTGACAGCGGGAGGGGGTGGAGCCTATGGAGGAGGGGAAGTCTATGGAAAAAACACAAAGTCAGCTAAAAACAGAGGGAAAGAAAACTATGGAGGATGAAAGAAACAGATTTACCTGAACCAGGTGTGTGTGTCCTGGCAAATACCAGCCTCCTCATGTCAGCGCTGCTCCAACTTCGCTCCTCCTCTTCCTCCTCCTCCTCCTCCTCCTCCTCCTCTTCTTCAGTGCTGTGATGACGACGGTTTTTGTTGCTCCAGGTTCTGTCACATCCTCCGTCCCCGACCCTGGAAACGCAGAAGAAGAAGAAACGAGAAATACACCAGTCTTATATCCAGACTCATGAGGTCCCCGTGACCTTTGACCTCGGAAATTGGGTTAGTTCATGCGTGAGTCTTATGTGTTGCTTTCATTTTCAGGTAAATAATCTATTTTTAGCTCTAAACAAAACTAATACTGCTTTGATTTCCTCTAAATCTTTTGGTTTTACGATCCTTGACTTTTTGTTTGTTCCCTTGAATCCAGTTTATGTATAATAATAATAATAATTGTATAAATAATTATATGAACAAGGTTTGTAAATGGATCCAACCAGTAAATAACCAATGATCTAACTCACCAGAATCTCTCTTGTCGGGTCCAAGGCGGGGGATAGTGACGGGGTTGGAACGACCCCCCCTCACAGTCCCACCCCCCCAAACCCAGCGACGAGTTCCGCATCCCCCCCGAGAGACGACTGCAAAGACAAACACAGAGGACACGTTAGAGAGATGAAGAGCGGTTCTGTTCCATATGATGAGAAATTCATAAATGTATAAATGTAAAATATGATTTTTTTTTATTATTCAGCGTGAAAATATAGTTTCAGATCTTGTTTTGATCCACATGATCCTGTGAATCAAAGGCCTGAGGTGTTTTATATCTGTTGATGCACCTGTAGTGAGGGAGGCTGTGAGGCTGCTCATCAAGTCGGCAGGAGTCGGACACACTGTAACTCCTCTGGAGGAAGAGGAGGAGGAGGAGGAGGAAGAAGAAGAGGAGGAGGAAGAAGAAGAGGAGGAGGAAGAAGAGGAGCGAGGAGGAAGAGGAAGAAGAAGAAAAGGAAGAAGAAGAAAATGAGGAGAAGGAGGAAGAGGAGGTATAAGCAAAAATACAAATCACCAAACATTATTATAATTGACATTTTCAAAAGGAGCCTGACTTCGACCTTTCTCGTTCTCTACATTTAAAATGAATATCTTAAACAATAGAATTTTGAATCTGTTCTCACCCGGTTCACAATGTTTTCCTGCATCTTGTCTGTGATGACGCTGTCACTGCTGCCGTCCAGGCTGCGGCCTCGTCGCCCAGGTACAGGTGTGTAAACCTCTGCCAGTGTGTACGGGTCGGCGTACACGTCTGTGTGTGTGTATTTGTCGTTGTGGTGCGTGTAGTGGTTGCGGTGCCTGTGTGAGCTGAGCTGCAGTAACTGTCTCTCCGCCCGGTCGGCTCGTTCCAGCAGCGTCTCGATGAACATCTGGAAACCAAACGAGCGAGATGGTGACGATGGAGTGAAAACACAAACCACAGATATCAGAGGATTGTAGCGCCACCTGCAGTCTGCTTTTGGCCTCTGCTTCTTTCTCCGCCGTCTCCCTCAGAAAACGCTCGATGTCGACCATGTCTCTGCAAAACAGTTAGAATTACACTTCATGAGAATGAAACAGAGTTAAAACATCAGCAGCAGCAGAGTGGAAAACATTAGAGAATAAATATATATTTACCGATTCTTGTTTTGGACAGTGATGCACAAATATGTTTTTGTTTGATATGACAAATTCTAAATCTAACCTACAGATTAAAATCTATAGTAAAATAAATATTGATTACATCCTGAATATGATTTTTTATAGGCTCTTGTATTCTTTCTAATTATATTAAATATTGGTCTGTCCGTCCCCTAAAAGAGATTTAAATGCAGATAATGATGAATATAAAACAACATAAAGATAAATAACAACATGCAGAATAATACACACAAACTGAGACTGACCAGAAATACAAGCGCACACACCCCCAGGGCTGCTGTGTCTCACTGTCAACTCATATAAATCATCACAGCAGCGTGTGTGTTTGTGTGTGTGTGTGTGTGTGTGTGTGTGTGTGCGTGTCCAGTGAGGCTGACTAAACATGACATTTCCTCTGTCTGTGCATCATCTTGTTTCTTTTCAATAGATGATGATGCTGTATAATATGATCTGTGATCGTATAAATTGTGTTACACAGTTTTCTGTTTCTGCTCAGATACAACTTTAGGATTTAAAAAAAAAACAGACCAAAGATGATTAACGTCAAATCTCTACTTTAACCGTATCGCATCAACTTGGCATTTGACTGGCTCCATTACACTGTGAGCTGCAACCTGAGCCCCACTTAGTTTCAATTATCATGATTACAGATGTGTGAGTATGAGACACTGACTGTTGCTGCTCGTTCAGCTCCTTCTCTTTTCCCTGCAGATCTTTCTTTATTTGCTCCGTCATCTCCACAGCAGCCGAGACCTGACGGAGGGAACACAAATTATCATCAATGAAAAGATATCATCTGTCACAGTGGATTCATTCCAGCATCCCAGCTCCACCCACCTGTCTGGAGAGGTACGCCGCCCTCTCCTCAACTTCCTGTTTTTCACTCCTCAGTCGTTCCCCTTCCCGCCTCTCCCTCTCTAGCTCCGCCTCCCTCGTCTGTAGCGCCACCTTGAGTCGGCCCATGCGGCGGTTCACCCTCTCCTCCACCTCCGCGAATGTCTGGGCAATTTTATGGTCCAGCTTCAGGCCCAGTCCCAGTCGCTCCTCCAGCCCGATCCCCACCGACAGCCGGAACTCCAGGACCTCGCCAAGTTCCTTCCCATGAAAAGGCTCCAGAGTGCCGGGCACGGCCAGAGCGGTGAGGGGGTCGTCTGGACGTCCTGTGGAGGCGGCAGGAGGAGCGAGATCTGAGGAGCTGAACATTTCCCTCAGCAGTTTGATGGAGGCCGAAGAAGAGGCCAGATCCAGGCAGGCCAGCTGCAGGGGGACGCTGTGGGCAGCCATACCCAGAGAAAAGCTCTGTCTTTGGGCTACAGCAGGGCTGGGGAGTGGGAGGAGAACACCCGGTCTGGAGCTTCTGACCCGAGCCTGAAATATGAAATAATTGTGTTTATGTATACTCAACGATCATCTTCATACACATTCACAGATCTCTATGTATATATGAATTACCTGGGACAGCACCAGCAGGGTCTCATACGTGTGTTGGCTGACCAGGTGAGCCCGGAGCTCGGGTACAGACGAAAATCGAAACTTGTCGCCACATCGAGGACAAAAGTAGGGCAACTCCGAGGAGGAGGAGGAGGAGGAGGAGGAGGAAGAGGAAGAGGAACAGGAGGAGGAAGACATGATTCACCGGGGAGCTGCAGACCTGGAAGATAAAACACAAACACATCAGAAAACAATGGAAACACTGCAGCAGAGAGACAAACTGAAAGGAGGAGACGGGAAGTGTTAGTGTATTCACACACACACGTGGTTTCTAAAGAACGACTAAAAACTGGGTCAGTGTGTTCGTGTGGTCATGAAAATTTAATGAGACTGAAATCTGCAGATTCAAAACAGCAGAATAAGGAAAAGACATGTTTAAATATCATCACACGCGCACAGTCCAACTCGTGGAGGTCCTCGCCTGTTGGATTTGACATGAGTAGGACGCGTGTGTGTTATCCCATGATGCTAATTGCTAGTGAAGCGTGCGTCTACCACCCCCCACAGGCTGAATCTCCTCCGGTCGACCCCCATGCAGAGGAATTTTAACTACGCATGGATGAGCAGGAAGAAAGAACTGCTGGGGCGTGGACTCACATACATGTCTTCTACATGTTACACCTTTATTAACCCTTAGTTTATTGTCATTAATCCGTTTAAAAAAATATTAGACCTGTCTACCGGGTCCAAAATCTAAAAACATTTACTCAATCAATTGGTACACGTTGGTATAAAATGCATATGTATAATGTATCAATACAATAATAATCCATTACGAGTAAATATCTATCAAATTACAAATTTTAACGTAAATATAACACTTATGGTGACTATTTATCAACGTGATGGGAAACTTCCTAGAAAAGTAAGAACATTGAGGTTGACCTTCTACGACTAAACCGCCACGTGTTTACGTTGAAGTCACAGCGCCCTCTGGTGACCACAGTGAGTGAGCCAACAAATCCAAAAGCATTAGTTTCTAATGAGCCATGACTGCGATATGTCGATATGACGATAACGCTGCCATGACTTTAAAATGTTGTGGTTTTAACGCGAACACCAATTATTTTCTGAGCGAATGTCTGTACCACAAATTAAAAAACTTTCCCCGCAGCAATTTAACGATTTCAGATATTTGATCAACAAATCGATTGATAGAGAACTAAAATCATCGATAATTGATAATCATCCTCAGCAGAGACAATAATAACCGAACTCTCACCTAACGAGGATCTGATGCGTCACATGCTTCATGATAAAAATCCGTTGCCATGGTTTCCCTCAGGTTTCCGCTCCAGCTCGTGCGGATCGATCCACATCGGTCCGGTACCGCGAGCGTCTCGTGCAGGGAGGAGCAGCAGCCTGAAACCGAGCTGTGTGTGCCTGTGTGCATGTGTGTGTGTGGGCATGTGTGTGGGAATGGGTGTGTGTTCCCTGTCCTCCTGCATCCGCCGCGTGCTCCTGTGACGTAAGAGCCGCGTGACGTGTCAGTGCCGATGTTGGGATGATGGCAGACGCTTTGAACCCCGCCCCCTTTAAGTTAATTTAATACAATTATTTCTAGATTCATGTTTTCAGATAAAAAAAACAACAAACAGTTTCTTCACGATCTGCTCAATCTTATCATTTTGATTTCATGCAAATTATTTATTAATAATATCTTTATTTAAGTTTTTAATCCATAACATTCGATCGAATCTATACATGCTTACAAATGTATAACTGGGGAAGAATGAAGCTTATCTTCTTTTACTTGTAGGTATTTGGTTCTTTCACCTGAGTCAGAGAGAGAAGTGATTCTTTCCTTCACAATCAATCGACGACATGAGAAACTGAAATAGTTAAAGATTCTGAAGAGTGAGAACTTACTGAGGAGAAGAGCTGCAGTGCCGTCTGACGACCACTGGAGGGCGCCAAAGGCCTGCAGAGAGTTGGCTAAGTGTGATCAGACACAAACACAAACACACACACACACACACACACACACACACTCACACACACATACACACACACAAATATATACACACACACAAACACACGTACACCAAATCCCAAATTAATCTGCTGCTGAAAATATTCCTAACAATTTCTCTGTATTGATCTGAACTGAACAGCTGATTTCACTTTCTTCAGTAAGAGAGTGTGTCTGTGTGTGTGTGAGCGTGCGTGTGTTTATGTTTGTATGTGTGTGTGTGTGTGTGCGTGCGTGTGTTTATGTGTGTTTGTGTATGTGTGTGTGTGTTTATGTGTGTGTGTGTGTGTGTTTGTGTATGTGTGTGTGAGTGTGTGTATTATGATATCTCTGTGTGAACAAATGTAAACTGGGGGAAACTTGATTCTCTGGGCTGTTGTTGTCATGGCAACACAACCTTCACAGTTTATATACTGGACAAACTGGTAAAGTGACAGAACTAATGGGACCATTTGTTGCTTGGCAACAGTGGCCTGTTGATGGATGACACAAAAAGTCAAAAGAAGTGTGATCTGATGACGAAGATGACAATGATGAAGAGGAGATTGAAGATTAAGAGGAACATCATGAGGAAGATGATAATGATGATGATGATGATGATGATGATGACGATTGAGGAGAATGGACTCTCAATGTTTGTTGATGTTGATAATAATGATGAAGAAGAAGAGGAAGATGGTGGCGAAGATAATGATGAAGAAGAAGGCAGGACTCTCTCTGTTTGTTCATGATGATGATGATGAAGAGGAGGATGGTAGTGATGATAATGATGAAGAAGAAAAGGTAGATGGTAGAGATGATAATAATGAAGAAGAAGGCAGGACTCTCTCTGTTTATGATGAAGAGGAGGATGGTAGTGATGATAATGATGATGAAGAAGAGGAGGATGGTAGTGATGATAATGATGAAGAAGAAGGCAGGACTCTCTCTCTCTGTTTGTATATGATGATGAAGAAGAGGAGGATGGTAGTGATGATAATGATGAAGAAGAAGGCAGGACTCTCTCTCTCTCTGTTTGTTTGTTTATGATGATGATGATGAAGAGGAGGAGGAAGGAGTTGATGATAATGATGAAGAAGTAGGCAGGACTCTCTCTCTCTCTGTTTGTTTGTTTATGATGATGATGAAGACGAGGAGGATGGAGTTGATGATAATGATGAAGGAGAAGAGGAAGGAGTTGATGATAATGATGAAGAAGAAGGCAGGACTCTCTCTCTCTGTGTTTGTTTGTTTATGATGATGATGATGAAGAGGAGGAGGAAGGAGTTGATGATAATGATGAAGAAGTAGGCAGGACTCTCTCTCTCTCTGTTTGTTTGTTTATGATGATGATGAAGACGAGGAGGATGGAGTTGATGATAATGATGAAGGAGAAGAGGAAGGAGTTGATGATAATGATGAAGAAGAAGGCAGGACTCTCTCTCTCTGTGTTTGTTTGTTTATTGACAGCAGCAGCCTCCATGCACAACAAGGAGCAGTAAACACTGAGCTCAGCTGATCACAGCTGCCTTCAGTCGCCAAGTTAACGACCATGATGAAGATCATTTACAATCATTTGATGTCCGACTCGTACAAATATACACACTCTGACATGAAGAGGTAAACAAACCATAGAAAAATAGAATGTGTTACAAACATAGAACTCCGTGTCAAATATAAAGTCATGTGACATAAAAACAGGAAACGACTTCACACAGTTTCTTCACTGGTCACGTCCTCATGCACCAAATACTTTATACAGTCTAACATTCCGTCAGACGGACTGTTCCCCGGTCAGCTCCACCACGTCCAGGCTCCGAGAAGCATCTCAGAGCTCCGCACCTGCACCGGACGCTCCGGGCCCAGAGGTCAACACTGGCCGGAAGTCTGACAGTTCAAGTCCTCCTGCACAGCAGCGTTCATCCGCGTCCACATCGAACCACAGTCCCCTGAACATCTGTCCATGTCTGTGAACATCTGTAAACATCTTGCACTTCTTGTCTCAGCTTAAATCGCCTTCAATGTGACGTCACATGGAAACGTCACTCTGACGCTTGTCCGGTAGACGGTTCAAATCCTGAAGCTTTAAATCGGCCTCACTGGCCAAAAACCATCGTGCTGCTGTTTACACGCCAGGCGCGTTCAGGGCCAGAGAGTAGGCGGCCATCATTTGGGCACGCAGTTGCTGCTTGACGTGCACGCGCCCATGCCTCTTCCTCTCGTCGCTGCGCGCGAACCTCTTGCCGCACACGTCGCACGAAAAGGGCTTCTCTCCAGTGTGCGTGCGCGTGTGCGTGGTCAGATGGTCGCTGCGGCTGAAGCTGCGCGCGCAGATGGTGCACTGGAAGGGCTTCTGTCCCGTGTGGATGCGCACGTGCCTGTTCAGTTCGTCCGAGCGCGAGAACCGGCGCTCGCACCCCTGCACCGAGCACGGGAACGGTTTCACTTTCAGTCCGTTCTTGGCGGGAGCTCTCCTGCCCCCGCGTGACAGTTTGGGGGCTCCTGCCGCGTGCACGTTGCCGATGTTGACTATTGGGAACGCGCCCTGCAGGAGGGAGGAGAGGAGGTGAGGGGCGGGGGGGAAGTAGAGTTCGCTTTGCACGAGCTCCGTCTTCACCGGTCTGCTGATGACGTAACTGCCAGAATCTCCTCCGGTAACCGGGGCCGCCGCCAAACTCTTCAGCCACTCCTCCAGCCCCAGCGGCTCCTGCTTCACCTCACAGGCGGCCTTCAGCTCGCCCGGGCCGGCCTCGGAGTTCAGCAGAGACTCGATGAATTCAGCCACATCCACCTGTTGCTCCAGAGCTGCCAGCGGGAGCAGAGAGTCGACAGTGGCCGAGAACAGAGCATCATTCCCGCTCATGGAAGGTTGAGCAGAGCCGCTGCAGCTGGAGCTCACAAACTCGCTCTTCACCACCACCGGTGCAGAGATGGAGGCGGGAGGCTGCTGAGCTGCAGCCGGGGCAGGGCTGCATGGAGACGGGCTGAGGAGCGGGGATGAGGGGGAGGCTGTGGCCGGAGAGACAGCTGCAGGGGACGGGGTGTTCTCTCGGGGGGAGCCGGTGTCGCCCTGCTGCTCCATCTCGGTGCAGATACCGACGATCTCGGTGATCATGTTGAGGATGGCGTCCGCGGTGCTGCTCAGTCCCGCTGCCGCTGGAGACGCGTCCGGCTCCGCGAAGAAGCTCCCGGTGTAACCGAGGGAGGGAGAGAGCGTGTCCGAGGAGCAGTCACTGAAGTCCGAGAAGAAATCTGAGTCAGAGGCGTCGGTCCCCGGGGAGAAGACTGGAGAGAGAGAGAGAGAGAGAGAGGGAGGGGAGGAGTTAGAGTCATTACATAATCATCAGCTGATCGATAACCTGCAGTCACACACCTGCCCTGTTCCACTAATCACATCACACATCATGTTGATTGATTGACAGACACACACCTTGACAGAAGGGTGACCCCACGTCAGAGTCGGTCCCGTCGCTGGTGCACGCGCTCACGCTGTCCACCCAGGCGCTGCAAGCGTCCTCGAACTCCGACATGAAGCTGTCGTCGCGCTCCAGAAGCATGGTGTGACGTGTGGAGGAGAAGAAGAGCTCAGGTGTGTGGTGGATGGACTCGGGGATTCCCTTTGCGCCGCTCGCGCTTATATCAAACCAGGCGATTAATCCGTTAAACCGGAGCCGGTGAGTTCCGTTAGTCAGCTCGGTGATGCTGAGGATGCTGAGGATGCTGAGGCTCCCTCCGCTCGCTGCCTCTTTTATACTCTCCGTCTCCTAGGTAACTCCCGGCCCGGCCTCATTGGCTGGAGCCCGAGCGAGGGATTCCCCCCGCCGAGCGCTTCGCAGCTGCCCAAACATGGACAACATCCGGTTGTGACGGCGGGTATCCCCATACCATATAAGGACAGGCGGGAAAGAAACGTCGACACAAGCGGAGAGAAAAGGGGTTCCCTTCACTGCGGCAAGAGAGAGAGAGAGAGAGGGAGGGAGAGAGAGAGAGAGAGAGAGAGAGAGAGAGGGAGAGGAGAGAGAGGGAGGGAGATTACACAACCAGCAGAGAGGGAGGGAAGGATGATGGAGGGATGAGGAGAGACTGATCAATGACTGAAGAGTTGTTGTTGCTGTTGTCGACACATTCTAAAGACACAATCTGAGTTGCCATGTTGTTGAGTTCAACCTCAAAAGAAGATCACATGATTGACACGATCAAAATAATAATGACAATCAATATATAGGATTTTAAATTGTGTGTCATATATTTACAGTGACAGTGTATTTTACCTCTTTTGTCTCAAAGGGTTTAATAAGTTGTAACATCCTCTGTTCTTCACCCTCAACTGTCATCACATGACTCCATACATTGGTTATTCAACAGGGATCGTAAACATCTATATGAACTAAACTTAAAACGTTAATTACATCATCTAAAGATTATTTATAAACACGAACAGAATTGATGAAACAATCAGTTTAACAACACACAACAACCTTGAAGTCGCACAAGCTGCGGAATATATTATATTAATAGAAACATGGACTTTATGTAATGAAGGAGGACGAAGCTACGGCTGAAACATATTCAACAGCAGCTGATGTAAAAATAGAAATGAGACATGGAGATACATAAAAGCAGATGGACATTATCGATGACATCATCAATAACATTATTGATCAACCAGGAGACGTTTTGTCAAAAAGAACGACACAAACAAACACTGTTTTCTGTGTCGCACAGAGGAGCCGAGATTCAGAACCACGGACAGCTCCGCAGTGCTGCAGAGTGAGAGAGAGAGAAAGAGAGAGAGTGAGAGAGAGAGAGAGAGAGAGAGAGAGAGAGAGAGAGAGAGAGAGAGAGAGGGAGGGAGAGAGAGAGTGAGAGAATGAGAGAGAGACCTTAACACGCTTAAAACACACACATATACAGACTTTAACAGAGAGAAAAACCACAGAGAGAGAGAGAGAGAGAGAGAGAGAGGGAGAGAGAGAGAGAGATAGTGAGAGAGAATGAGAGAGAGAACTTAACATGCTTAAAACACACACACACACACACACACAGAGAGACTTTAACAGAGAGAAAAACAACAGAGAGAGAGAGAGAGATGGAGAGAGAGGGAGAGAGAATGAGAGAATGAGAGAGAGACCTCAACAAACTTAAATAACAAAAACACACACACACACACACGCACACACAGGGAAACCTTAACACACTTAAAACACACACACACACACACACAGACTTTAACAGAGAGAAAAACAACACAGAGAGAGAGAGAGAGATGGAGAGAGAGAGAGAGAGAGATGGAGAGAGAGGGAGAGCGAATGAGAAAATGAGAGAGAGACCTTAACAAACTTAAAACACACAAACACACACACACACACACACAGGGAAACCTTAACACACTTAAAACAAACACACACACACACACACATAGACCTTAACAGAGAGAGAGAGGAACAACAGAGATAGAGAGAGAGGGAGGTAGAGAGAGAGAGAGGGAGGTAGAGAGATAATCACATATCACTGCCCCACATTTCACATTCCTGCACATCGCTGCTCAGCTGCTGTGATGTTGTCGCCATGGTAACTGGGAGAGGTGGAGGCCAGCGTTATGTAAAGAACGAGAGTCAAGAATAGAAGCTGCAGCGTTTTCCCACAAATTAACAAATTATTATATCACCAGTGAGACAACAACTAACCATCAGCGACTCAAACGCACAAAACCACCACAGAGACACAAAACAACTAAAACGAGGCATCAGAAAACGTATTAATCATAACCGCTAAGTTGACAACTAACTTATTAATAGATAAGTCGGGTTTGTAATAGCACACTGTGGCTGAGGCTCCTGAGGGGGGGGGGGGGGGGGGGGGGGGAGTAAACCAGCCAATCCCGTGCCTCTCTTCTCTTACACTAATATGATTTAAAAATGGCGGAGACAAACGACAGAGAAGAGACAAGGCGTCAAAAGTGTGGGAACACTTCAGTTCACTGAGTCACTGTCATCATGGCAACCACTGTGCTGAGCATTTTTATTTAGATTTAGTTTTAACTTGTCGCTGTGGCTTTAAAATGTTATTCAAAAATGTATAAATGTAAATAATAATCCATGAAAATAATATCGGAACAGAAAAGTGAATTTAAGCAACAGAGCAGGTGAAAGTGAGAGAGTGTAAAACAATAAGAGCCTATTATACTGCAGTAAAAAGCACATGATGTACTTTTTTAAAATAAATAATTAAAGTTTTTAATCGTTACTTTCATTAACTATGTAATTCTGATTAGTTATATTATTTTCTTCATACTTACCTTTTAAATATCCTGGTGTTGTTTGTTTGTTTGCTGAAACACTTTTTATTTGGGATTATTAACGATGAAAAAATGAGTAAATAGAAAAGTAACTGATCCACTGAACGTTAATAAAGAGATTATTATGAAGAGTTTATAAACTGTTTGTATTAAACTGTTTATTTTCATTTGCCTAAACGTTATTAAAGGTCTTTAATCAAATGTTTCAAACTCTTGTTTTTCTTTAGTCTATCTTGAAAAAGTGAAACGACGAGGTCTGGACGTCCTGATAACATCAAGGTTATACACACACAGTCATGGTAAGGACACGCATAGACACACACACACACACACACACACACACACACACACGCACACACACACAGTGATGGTAAGGACACACACACAGTAATATCAACACCCTGTGACCTTTGACATATTCAAGGTTTCTCTCTCTGATTAAAACCTCGACTCTTCTCTCTCTCTTTTCATTTTCTCTTTGTCTCTCATGATGTTCACTCGTCTTCTCTCCTCTCTCTCTCCGTGCATCTCTCTCCCTTACTCCCCTTCTTCACTCTTCCTCCTTGTCTTATTCCTTCTCGTCGTCTTGTTCTTCATTTCTCGTCGCTCTGGAACCAATCATCCCTCCTCTCCTCCTCTTCCTCATCCCTCCATCCCGTGTATCCCGAGGCTCCCCCTGCTGGGCAGCCTCCCCTGGCTGGGAGGACGTCTCCCCCCTCACCTGCTCTTCACTCGGCTGGTTAGCAGGTTAGTTAACTGATCCTGGAGCAGAGTGGACGACAAGCTCTGCTATCACAGAAGCCATGTGATAACAAGGACTAGCTAATGTTTTAACAACTGGTTAAAGTTTGACAGAACTGGTTAATGTTTGGTAAAACTGGTTTAGAACTGGTTAATATTTCTAAGAACAAATTGATGTTTTTAAGAACTGGTTAAAGATTGGAAAAAAAAAGTTGAAATTTGAAAAAAAATGGTTGAAGTTTTGAAGAACTGGGAAGGAACTGGTTAAAGTTTCTGATCCTGTAAGTGAACAGACGAGAAGTTATGGACTTGTTCATGTTTTAAAGACCTGGTTAACATTTTTAATAATTGGTTAATGTTCAGAAGAACTGGTTTATAATTCTAGAAGAACTGGTTAATGCTTTGAAGAAGTTATTCATGACTGAAAAACCAGCTTAAGTTTGGAGAAAGTGGTTTCGAAGTGGTTAATATTTCTAATAACTCTGGAAGTTGTCAATAATGTTTGTCATGTTCCCACGAAGTTGTTAACGCTTTTAACAACATGTTAACTTAACAAATGTTGTTGTGCGACAGGTACGGCTCCCTGTACGCGCTCTACCTCGGCCCTCACTACACTGTGGTGGTGAACGACCATCAACATGCCCGGGAGGTTCTCCTGCAGCGAGGGAGGGACTTCGCTGGTCGACCGAGCATGGTGACACGAGCCGACACATCAACGACAGATCAGTCGATTAGTTGATGAAAAGATAACACATCGATCTTAATAACCAGTTTATTGTTTAACCCCTCGTTTCCTGTGCAGGTGACGACCGACCTGTTGACCAGAGGAGGTAAAGATATCGCGTTTGCAGATTATTCTCCTCTCTGGAAGCTACACCGACGCCTCGTCCACAACTCCTTCACCCTGTTCGGAGAGGGAAGCAGTCGCCTGCAGGACATCGGTACTCTCCACTCATCCATTGTTATAGAAGCAACAATTTAAATTACCACCTCATCCCACATGAACCAAAACTGTCCAGTCCAAGTCCCTGCTCCACCGAATGAGCTCCAGGCTGCCAGACTTCCTGTTTCTCCCTTACGTTTTTTAATGTATATTTACACTCAGTGACATGTCTCCCTCTCCAGTTCTGTCCGCGGTGGACAGTCTCTGTGTGGAGCTGTTGTCCGGTGGGAGGCGTGGCTTCGATCCGTCCCCCGCGGTGACCAGGGCCATCACCAATGTGGTGTGCACGCTGGTGTTCAGCGCCACCTATCGCCACGGGGACGCAGAGCTGCAGGAGGTGATGCAATACAACGACGGCATCGTGCAGACGATCGCCAGGGGGGGACTGGTGGACATCTACCCCTGGATGAAGGTGAGGGAGCCTAGTTCTGACCTTTGACCTCTGAGGACAACGTTCAAAACATTTAAAAATGTCTTCATTCTCTTTTTCTTAAAGATCAAAATTGGTCATTTTTAAGAAATGTCCTCATTTTTGTAATATGTCCTACTTCTCCAAAATATCCTGACTTTCTGAAGCCGTCCTTAAGAGAGATGCTCCTTTTAGAAGTTTGTCCTGTCCAAAGCGTCCTTACTCTTTTCAAACTGTCAGTCTTCACCCACTCACTGACACATGTGTCTGTCCCTCAGGTCTTTCCTAACTCGTCTCTGAGAAAACTGAAGGACTGCATCGTCGTCAGAGACCGACTCCTCACTCGCAAACTGGAGGAGCACAAGGTGACTCACAAACACAGACAAGACACATTTTTATCATCCTGGTTTTCTCTTTGAAGTTTGACTTTAAATCAAAGCATAAAAACTTTTGAACCCATGAGACAAACTCATCGTGGAAACCCGCTCCTCCTCTGTGACACATCCAGGCCTCGTTGAGTGACGGTGACCCCCGTGACCTCCTGGACGCCTTGCTGAAGGGTAAGACGGACAGGTCGTCTGGATCAGAGGGGGAGCTGATAACGGACGACCACGTCCTGATGACGGCGGCCGAGGCCTTTGGAGCCGGAGTGGAGACGACGTCCACCACCCTGCTGTGGATCCTGGCCTACCTGCTGCACCACCCGGAGGTGAGACCACCAGGAAGACTGAGGCTGAGGGAGTCTGAACAGTTTTCTTCAGTGATAGATACAGATCGGAGTAAAGTATTAGTAATCCTGTTGTCCTCCATCATTAATGTCATCCTTGTGGACGCTTCAGGTCCAGGATCGTGTCCAGAAGGAGCTGGACGAACAAATTGGCAACGATCGAGCGGTGAGCGTGTCGGACCGCGGCCGGCTGCCGTACCTGGACTGTGTCATCAACGAGGGCATGAGGATCCGACCGGTCAGCCCAGTCCTGATCCCGCACACCGCCATGACCCACAGCAGGTAAACTTCATTGTGCTGTCATGACCAACTCGTCGTTTGAGGGTTTTATGATTTATATGATTTTGTTGAGGTGCTTCTCGAAAGCCACTGAAAGACGAAAAACCAATTGTTCTTCTTCTGCTTCAAAACTCACTTCCCGTACAAAAAAAGGCACCACCTGGTGGCAGAAGCTGTGCAGTGCATTCACAAACTGGTCCAGCCCAAGAAAATAATTAAATTACAAACACACAAATACAAACAAAGGTGGTTTTGTTTCAGAAGTTTATGGACTGACTCAGCCCAAAGAACACAGCAGCCTGACAAACAGATTACATCAGTACATTTGAAATAGAGAGAATCAAACATAGGATTAAAGTATTTCCTAATCATACAAATAAATAACAAATTAACAATCTCTCTCTCTCTCTCTCTCTCTGTGGTATAGCATTGGAGGTCACTCTGTCGGTCCGGGGACTCGTGTCCTGGTCAACATGTGGTCGATTCACCACGACCCAAGACACTGGGACAAACCTGACCTCTTCAACCCAGGTTCGAGACACAAACCTTTCACTTTAGAATCTTTCCAAAGATCACCTGAAGACACCATCTTTGTCTTTTCCCACCTTTTCAGATCGTTTCCTTGATGACAAGGGTCAACGGGTCACACCGCCCTGTTTCCTGCCATTTGGGGCGGGGCCTCGGGTCTGTGTCGGCGAATCACTTGCCAGGCTGGAGCTCTTTCTCTTCTTGTCGTCTCTGCTCCAGCGAATGAGCTTCAGGCTGCCCGATGGGGGTCCTTCCCCCAACCTGCAGGGGCGCCTGGGCGTGGTCCTGCAACCATTACCTTATAAGGTCGTCGTCACTCCGAGGGCGGGGTGGGAGGGCGGAGCAAAGTGAGGATGAAAAAGAGAAGGGGGCAGGAGATAGAAATTGAACGCTAAAAATATTGTTGTCTTTTAAAAATGTAAGTAAGATATTATTAATTAAGATCCACTAGAGGCAATAAGTGAAATAAATAACAAATCGCACCCTTGTCTTCTCCTTCCCTTCAGATTCTGATAATTGTAATGTCTTTTTGTATGATTTTCCACCTTTAAGAGGATCCCATCATGAGACCTCTACTTTCTGTCACGATATTAATTTTACTGGAAATAGCATGATCAGCAAAGGAAAGTTAGAAAGGCTCAAATGAAACAATTGACTATAAAGAGAAATCATATCGAGTCATTGATGAAGCAACGACTTGACAAAGAAGAAGTCAAGTTGAAAACTGAATTTAAAGCTAGAGGAGAAGCTTTATTTTTGGAAATTGAAATAATTTGAATAAAAGTGATATACTTGAAGCTTCCAAAGAGAGATACGATTTTCAAAAGTATGATAAAGGATGTGACTCAACACAAAGTGATGAAGATGATGACAATGATGCTGGTGGTGATGATGATGAGGGACTTTCTACTGCCCCCAGCGTTCCCAAAGTGTATGTGCACCCTCCTCTTAAGAGAGGTCCTCACTCACAGGCATGATCAATACTTCATGCGTACCCAATATTTTAATTTTAATATTAAAAGGAGGAATGATGACACTGTTGAGTTTTCCTGATCGGTGCTGGTGGATGAACGGAGACAGATGGTGGATTTAACAGTTTTATTCAGTATATCTTCACACACTGTTAGAACAGGCTGGTTTAGTTAGGTCACACACATACCTACACACGTCCAAACATACACACTATTCATTAGATAACTCCAATGTTTAGCATCGTTATCATCGGGATATTCAGGGACTTGAAAGGATCGTCTCTTCTGTGCCTCCTTCGACTCCTCTGACAGAAACCTCATGCAACGAGGAGGGACAGAAGAGACGAGACAACGAGGAGAAAACCGTCTTTACGACAGGGGGAGGGGCTTCTACGATAGAAGGAACATTCTGACGTTTTAGTAAATTAAATCATTTGCCAAACACTGGAGGCGTGAAAGTTGATCGAACGAGTTTTCTGGAACTGACTGGGTTCACATTTCAGGGTCAGCACAGGCTGTAAATAATAGATGGGAAACAGAATGGGTCCTTAAAGTGAAGCCAAATCAACTGGAAGAGAAAATTTAATTTAGTACAAGAAAACAACATTACAAGTTTTTGTCTTGTACGTCCAGGAGTGGAAGGTTCAGTGTCTTGCAGTGTATTAACTTAGTTGTAAGGTTTATGTTTCTTACTTAACGTGAAATAACTTAATGTGCTTTGTCTTGACTTTGAAGGTTTCACTATAAACCAGTAGAGGTTAATTTAATTTGTTGTTTTGCTTTTAAAGATTGTCCTGATGTCCTTACTGGGAAATCAAAGCTGACCTGTCAGTGTGAATCCAACCAGTGATGAAACTCTAGGAGAGGACTATTTTCTGAATGTTGTCATTCACCGACATTAATTGAAAAACTAGAAAAAACTGGACACAAAGAGAAAAACACCGGGTTTCCAAACGTGAGCTTGTCTCTGACATCAGCCTCGATCATCTACGCTGTCATCAGCCACTCGGTTGAAGAGTTTACCAATGAGTGCATCACAGCACAGAAAGGTCAAGGGTCTTAGTGGAGGGATACACTGTAATGAGACACATTATAATGAATTTGGATCAAATCCTCACACGTCACATTTACAGCAGCTGCTTTCCTTCAGGAGGCTGATGTGAGAAGCTGCAGATGCTTTGGGAACCGGAGCTACAGACAGGTTTCACACATCCCTCCAGTCACTCTGGTCACAGCCCACACCCACGCAGAGCGAGAACAGCTCTGTCTAATGCTAAGTAGTAACAGTTGTCAAGTAGAAATGGCACTCTGTAACCACTGGAGATATATAACCTTATTAGTTCAGGTAAACAAAAAACACCATCAACCACAACATCAACCACAACATCGACGGCTCGGTGTCACCCTGGAGGAGCTTCCTCAGCCTCTACGAACTCTCCGTCCTCAGGCGTGAATGTTGCCTGGACTCCATCGATCAAGGTTGCGTGTTTTTGGGACCTCGGGTCTCAGTCGGAAAATCTCCTTGAGCTCTCCGAAGTCCAAACCCGCTCAAAACCAGATTCCTGCGTCTGTGAATTTCTCCCACAGAGGTTTAGAAAAGAAAGATTGGATCATTTTCATCCGTCCATGTTCGAATCCAATCTTGTGCACGAAACATCCAGCTGTCAATCAGTTTGTAGTAACCGTTCGCTCCGTGGCAGGACATTGATTTTGTCGTGATGAAGTCCAACATAGCTTTGTCCATCGTGGGCGTCCGTGTGGTCATAGCCATTGTCCCTTTGTGACAAGTCTGTGTTTGTAATGCAGCATGGACACAGGGTTTAAGGATCATTCAATCAGACTCGAGGTCTTTCCGTCGGAGAAAGCTGAATTAATGATATCGGTGAAACAACCGTCAGGTGACCACTGCACCACAGGGACCTGAGAACACATCTTTTTCGGTATTGAACGGTATTGCCTCAAGATGCTGCGTGCTTACTTTCTTAAAGGAGACATATTATGTTTGCTTTTTGGTGAATGTAGAAGTTGTGAAAAGTTTTTTAAAACAGCCCAAAGTCTGTGAAACACCTGGTCAGAAGTCAGGGTCATACTTCCACATGATCCTGATGGGACGGACCAGGTTGTTTTCAGACAAGGAGTTTGAAGTGATATCAAGAGGGAGGGGTCTTGAGGAGACAGGAACTAAAACCAAGTGTTTGAGACAGAGGCTGAAAAGAGGAGCTGCAGCGATGGACAGTCTGAGGAAAGATATAAACATTTTACAGTAATAACATTAACATGATGAATAGAATATGTCTCATTTAAGCAACATTCGGACTAGATTAACAACACAAGGGAGGGAGAGGGACGAAATATAATCACCAGACCAGATGTTTATGGTTTGTAAACCATGAAAAGCTCCTCATTACCGATGTCCATCACAAATACAGGTGATCCCATCAATAAGTGCACTGCAGATAGGAGGTGCTAAAAGCTAATCCTGCTCATTTTAATGTTGCCAATGGGATGTAAATTATTGTTAATGTGGCTGTAATTATAACTATAGAGGTGGTGAAATATTACTAACATTCATGTTGAAATCACTGAAGAGGAAATGTTTAAATCCCGCTCTGACCCCTCGAGCCGTGAATCCCGTCCGAATGAGACTGAATTTGATCAACCAATCATCTGCCGGTACAATCTGATGACATCACTGCACATTCTTCCTCTCGTCGGTTTCTCTCGAGTTTTTTTTTCTTTTCCAACACACGTCAACATCTGGTTTGAATCAACACACTTTACGTGACGAGGTGGAGGAGACCTTCAGCTTTTGTCAGAACCGGCTGTGAAACAGGTTTTTCCTTTTATATAATAACAAAGATCATTTCTACACAATTCAAAACTATTACAAATTGTGTGTTGGCAAACCTGAGTCTCTTGTGTTGGAAATGACTCAGCAGCCTCTACTATCCTTTTCTACAGAAGAGTGGTGGAATCAGGCCAAAGACAGATGACCAGAAAACCCGGTGGAAGGATGTGTTCCAGGTCAGGGGAGAGGCCGATAAGGATTTGGTGCGAGGCCAGGATAACTTTTTTTTCACTTTCTCTAACATTGTGAGATAGGACGTATTTCAACATTTTCAATAATTCATGGACCTTGATGAAAATACTCAGGCATGCTGTGGCACTGCCTATTTGGTGCAGCCTGATTTGAATTTAGAGGGACAAGTTTGTTCTGACACCCGACCCCTCCACTCTTCCGTATTTCTCTGCAGCTGTTGGGTAAAAACTTCACA
Organism: Pleuronectes platessa; assembly: GCF_947347685.1. Taxonomy (NCBI): domain Eukaryota; kingdom Metazoa; phylum Chordata; class Actinopteri; order Pleuronectiformes; family Pleuronectidae; genus Pleuronectes; species Pleuronectes platessa. Next base: position 3,131,190 of record NC_070648.1, on the reverse strand, counting down.
TCTCCAGGACAAAGATCAGTTCTTCTTTGAGATACTGATGCATTTTTCAGTTTGTGTGTGTCTGTGTGTGTGTGTGGGGGGGGGGGGGGAGGAGGATTTCCCTCGACCAAAGCCAACCACAGAGAAGTGCATCATATTTCCGCCACCTCCCCTGGAGCAACAAGGTTTTCACCCAACAGTGACGATGTGTCCCAGTCGTCCTGAATTTGTTATTTACACACAGACTCTTGCTGATGAAAAATATTGCTCTTCACTAATTCAGACGGTGGTCGTAAATTCACCATCGTGTACAATACAAATGTTACTAACACTCTGTCATTTACAAAATATACTCTCTACCTTTAAGTCTTTCTGTCAAAAAATATCAATAATGACACACTGATCGATCCGACGGCGCACGGAACATTAATATGTTACAACAACAGGCCTTAAAATAAATTGACTCCAGGACTGTCACTTTTTAAAGACCTTGAAAGAACTTGCGTTGTTTTGTAGTCTGAAGTAAATTCAGTTTACTAATCCGGATGTGAATGTTAAAAGAAGGAGAGGTGTCTACGAACGGAGAGAATTCTAATTTGAGTTTAGATGAGGACTAAACGTAGCTTTGTTGCATCTGACCTCAAATTCAGATGAAGAGACAAAGACGATGACACACTCTGCCGTCTCTGTTTGGTGCTTTGTTTCCGTCTCACAGCCGCCATTGTTTATTCCAATTTATAAAAAAAACGCTTTTGATGCGAAGAGAATACACCCCCCTCCCCCCCCCCCCCTCACCATGAAACCTTCCACATAGGATCGAGTTAAACCAGAAATGCATCAAATCTGAGGAGCCCTCTCTCCCGTTCTATAAACTACCCACCCAGTCCCTCTTTCATGACAGACGTCTTCGTCAAGTCGTCCCTCTGAACGCATGAATCAGTCTTCCCTCTGTCAGTCAGCATGAATCATCCTCCCACGTCCACTTTGTCCCTCGTATGTCTCCAAAACCGCCGTCATCATCGGAGACGAGCGAGGAGTCTCACGCTAAACATTCAACTATTTAAAGTTGCTTTTCTCTTTTTGGTGACAGGCGTAATGAAGACAACGTCATTCCTGTCAGAGGTGTGACGCATCCCAAGGAGACCATGTTCGCACCATGTGGGACAGAAGGCCGACGTGCATGATTCGAATGTTAAGGACTTGTGAGCGTGCACGTTATTGGATCACTTGACAACTGGTGGAGTGATGGTTGTGCCTGGTCAACACAGCAGTTCATCTATAGTAACTGAATTTAATTTTGTCCCCATGTCTTTACTGTTTTAGTCACTTCTGCATTAAGTGCAAAGTTACTCAACTGGAACTGTCAGAAAGATCAGTCTGAGTTTAATATTTACGACTGTTGACGTGACTGCTGTTTGCAAACTGGTACCTGATCTGAGATCTGCGTAATCGTGTCCTCAAAGGACGAGTTTGGCTAGTTAGCTAAACTTTTCATCTTTATAAATCTGCCGCAAATTTATAATGACTTGTAGCTCAGGGTTAAAGGTACCTAGTGGCGTTGAGAAACAATGTTTTAATCGTCCACACTTAATAAATATGCTTTTGCTTATGTTTTAATCATCTGCTTATAGGAATGAATTTGACCCGGGATAAAAGTGATAACTAGAAGCTTCTACATAGAATTTGATTGGCCAAATATATTGACATGCAGAGCGTGAATGCATGGGACCATCTATCAAGCAGTCTTTTGCAATTCTTGACATTCTCTAGCCGTCAGCAGTTCTCTAGTGCAGTGGTTGTAAAACTTCATCAACCTTGAATGCGATCTCAGTAAACGCCTCTCCTCCTTTTCAAACTCACATTACACTGGAGCCATGACCAATTAAGATTCCAACTCTCAGTTGAATAAACAGGGTTGAGTTGAGACAATGCTTCTCATTGGATATTTTGCTGTGACACTACCACTGCCTGTGCTGGTCTGACTAACAGACCAGCAACATTTATTGATATGATGTAACCCGTCAAATTCAGGACAATCTCCAAAATCTGTGTTAATTCCTCTTCTTGTCTGGATGGCGAATGGTTCAATCCGTCAAACCGTCTCCATCACAATGACGACTTCCCCACAGTCCTCCGAAGTTGGCGTGGTCGAGGAGGCGGGGTTACACAGTGTCAGTTCCTCCCCTGTGGTTATCTGACCTCTGGCAGGGCAGTCCACACTATCATGGAGATCAGTGTCTCCACCTCCATTTTTATCCCTCTCCCCTCCTCCTCCTCCTCCTCTCCTACTGTCCTCCTTCCTTTCCACTTTCTGCTCTTCCTCCTCCTCCTCCTCCTCATCTTCCTTCTCTACCCGACACCTACACACCTCGATTCCAGAGTCACCAGTCAGTCGTCGATGTCTATACTGGCTCTCATCAGCTCCCATGTCATCATCTTCATCATCGTTGTCCTCCTCCTCCTGATTCTCTTCTCCGTCCTCCCAGTGGGGGGGCCCTGGTTCAAAGACATCCACACAGGGGGAGAAGAGAGTCTGTTTCGGAGGGGACTGAGTGGCACGAGGTGAGGGGGAGAGTGAGGAAGCGTGGCCGGAGGAGGATCCACCTTTGTCAGACTGGTGTAGAGCAGAGAGTGGGTCCAGAAGTAAAGCTGGGGTTTTGAGGGAGGTGGAGGCAAGTGTTGGTTGGGAGGAGAGAAATGGAGGAGAGGGAAGGGAAGGGGGTGAGGACGGGGACATGACTGAAGGGGGCGACTGAGAGGAGGCAAAATAAGATTCAGACTGTATGGTTATGGCTGGACAGGAGGAAAAAGGTGTTGGGGCGGTGAACAACTGAGCCAGGACCAGACAAGGCCCCGATTCAGTATCCGGATTGAGACAAGATACAAGACCAGCTACAGCCGCTGGGTGTTGGGGCAAGTCTGAAATTGGGAAAGCAGGAGCCGGAGTTAGACCTGACACCAGTGACAGCTCTGGGTTCTGGCAATGGGCTAAAGTGGGTAAAATGGGTGCTGCATCTGCGGCTAAGGTAAGGGTCGAATGTGAAGGAGTTAAACCAGGGTTAAATGTGGAGAGCGGAACAAGGATAGTTGGTGAGTCTAGTATTGGGGTGTGGTTTGAAGGTAACAGTGGGTCTGAAAGGGGGGTCAGGTTTGAGGGTTCTACTTCTGGACAGGTAAAGTTTATGGTGTCTCCGGCTTGGTTTGTAGGCACTGGGTCTGGAGCTTGGGTGAGGGTTGAAGGCGCTGGTATTGGCACAAGGCTAGGATTTGGGTCCAGGGTTGGGAGACCAGCAGAGCCCGTAAGCAAGGCCAAAGTTCTTTCCACATCTGGAGACGGTACTGAAGTTGGGCTACTGGGAACGTTGGGTGTATCAAAAGTCCTCGTTGAATTGAGGGTCTCTACAGTAAGTTCGGCTGTCAGCCTTTTAGAAGTGTCGTCTGTTGGAGTAGATGGGCTGGACTTTAGTGTAATTGTCGGGGAAGGGGTAGTTCTGGAGCCCTCAGCTGGGAACTCAACGCTTATTACTTGGATGGAAGGGAGTGCTGAGTCAACAGCACTTGGACCAGGGAGTACACTGGAGCTACAAGTGCTAACTACCGTTGTACATGGTCTTAGATCAAGCTGTTGCTCTATGGGAGATGTAGCTCCAACATTAAGGGCCATCTCTGAACCAGGAGAGGATGGAGGCTGAGGGGAGGCCGCCCTGGTAACTACGGCCACAGTAACAGTCTTGTTGGGAACCGATGAGTCCTGAGGTTCCTGAGCTCCGGCAGCTTCCACCTCATCGATGTCAATGGCCACTGAGGCCACGATCCTCTCAGAAGCAAATCGTGTCTCGTTTACCTCTAAGCAGGAAGCTGCAGCGGTGATGGTTTCCATTGTGACATCAAGTGTGAGGGGAGCCACCTCACTTGGAGTGGAGGCGTGGCTTGTGTCAGTCTCGTACGTGACAGGTGCCGATAGGGAGGAGCTACACGGAGAGGAGGGACAGCAGGAGTCACAGGAACAACTGGAGCTACAAGAAAGAGACAAGCACATCATTCATCTAAATTTAGATAAACATGAGCAGCTGTCTCTGCTTAGTGTGCACAGTGTGTCATCTCTGCAGTGACAAGCAGCAGTAGATATGACAATAGTCTTAGTGATAATAGCAGTATTCTCCCAGTAGCATTAGAAGCATTGTCACCTGTTATCAGAGCTGAGAGAGGATGGACCATCGCTGAGCGGTCGGTGCAGCAGAGGGCCGTGTTGCGTGAGCAGGTGGGGGTCGGTGGTACGGGGGGGCTGTGGGTAGCGTGGACTGGTGAACACAGAGCTGTAGGGTGGAGGAGGGGTGGAGGGCTGAGCCGCCACCTCCTCGTAGGACGGCAGCTTCAGAGACGCCAGGAAACCTAAAAAACAAAACGGGATTTAAGGTTAAAGCAAAGTGGCCAAAGAAAAAGGTCCCTGAACAAACTTAAACCACAGACGTTGTGGTCAGTAGCTTAAAATGCCTCGAAAACAGGATGTGAGGTCAAGGATTTGATTAATAGATATCAGAGCATTAATAAAGTATAGAAAGTCCAACACAGAGAATTACTAATAGTTGACTGAGCAAATCTATTCGAAGTTAAAAGTAGGTAAACTCTGAACTGGAGATCGTACTGAAACCAAATGGAAACGATTAAAAAAAAATATTCGTCCTGAGAAGCTTCAGTTCAGCGTAAAGAACGACTTAACAGGAATGGACAAGTTCTACTCGTGAAAATTGGCACAAGTCCCCTTTAAGGAAAACTCCACTGGCATCTGGCAACAGATTAGAGAAGCGGCGTGTCACCTGACAGCTGAGGGTCAAACACCAGAGAAACACAACAAGCCGTGGCGTCACTGTGTTGATCAGACAGGAAGGCGGGCGTTCTTACTGAGGTCCAGCATGGAGGAGGGGTAGGAGTTGGCTCCGTGATAGGCCAGCAGGCTGATCTCTCGCTGCCTCTGCTGCTGCTGGACTCGGAGTTTGGCTCGGCGGTGTCGGTAGGCACAGCAGCAACTGAACAGGATGAGGATGGTCCACAGCAGCCAGAACCCTGAACACAATATGACAGGAGTTAACACACGGCTACAACTCCCACTATCAGTCTAGAACCTGAACATCCAGGGCAGATTTAATATTTAAAAGACGTATGAGCATGTTCAGAACCTTCATCTCTTATTTAACCTGCGATATATTCTATATAAAGGTCGGTGGTATTAGTAATTCCTTTCCAGGGTCACAGGGTCATGTTACAACGAGTCCACCGCACCACCAACTTACACCAGAGCTCGTAGTAGTAGGTGCAGCAGCCGGTCTCTCCGCAGCAGTGGCCCGTCTCACACAGGTATCCTCCGTTAGCATTGGCCCCAGGACAGTACCGCGGTCTCCCCAGCAGGGGCAGGCTACCACCGGAGTGGTACTCCATCGCACCCCTGCTCTGCGTTGACTTAGTCCTGCGCCACCGCTACCGGCTCTCCACTAGCGCTAACTAGCCGTTAGCTGCCAAGCACCTGATCCTGGTCAGAGTCTAACTACATTTTTAAGGTCATTGTTTTCAAGTTGAATTTAAGAAATGGGTGTGGACAGGTATGTGGTGAGCTAGCTGTTAGCTGCTAACCTTGAATAGCTGCAAAATTAAGCTAGCTACATTTTCAGAGCAGGTGAATAGAAGCTGTTTGCTAAGATTACAACAAGGCCGGGATAACGGACCTACGGGTGCCGCTTAATGTCCGTTAGCATCAAAATGCTTTTGTACACTTGAAGTATTAGTACTGAGTACTGCATCTAAATACTACGAGAACTGCAGTTGTGGTAGAGAACCAGCAGGGGGAGCAGGACGACGGCTGATAGAAGTCTGAAAGGCAAAGATAAAGAAAAAAAAGACAATAGTTTATTGATGAACAACAGGAAAGAACGTAACACACACACACACACACACACACACACACACACACACACACACACACACACACACACAGCTGACATGTCCACTACTACAGGCCTGATTAATATTCATCACTGCACTGACTCAAACCACAGACCAACACAAAGCTCCCTCTCTGTTTGACACACACGCACACACACACACACACACACACACACACACACACACACACACACACACACACACACACACACACACACGGTTGCACTACCATCACATCCTCTGACCTCAAAGCTTAAGGATAAGGATAAGTTTATCTTTTTCTAATCTGTCTGGAAATGCAAGAATATTTAAGATTTAAGCGACAGTTTAAGTTGCATTTAAACAATTTGTCGATCGTGTAATAATGGATTAATCAACAAATAATTTCCGCTGTAACGCAAACTGATAACAACTTTAATTTGTTCTCAATTCAAAACAAGTTTATTTCCCCAAGATTCAGCTCATTTGTGATAAATAACATTGAACCTTTTTCAGAGCAGCAAATCATGTTGAGAGCAAAAAGAAAATCTGATTTTTCTAAAGATGGGAGAAGTTGCGTAAAAATATTTTTTAGAAAGAAAAGTCATGTTTAAAAATAGTGTGACAGATTTATAGATAAACATTTAAACTTGTTTGTTGTTTCCAGTTGCTTCTACAAAAAAAAACAACCTGTGCAGAGTCCCAGCAGTCTGGATCAAATCAAACAATAATAAATGTATAACTTTCTGTGGTATCATCACAAACAAACCAGGAAACAGACAACAGGTGAAAGCAGGTCAAAATGTCCAAACTTGCAATTAAGCACAAACGCTTCTGTGAAAAAATGTGGTTGTTCCACGTGAAGTTTGTTTATGACTGATTATTAAAAAATAAAATCGGACAAATCCAGGTTCTCAGATGTGCAGTTCAGTCGCTTTTCTCGGCCCTAAAGAGGGTTTGAGACGAAAGAAGACATGAAATAAAGTCTCTCCAGACTTCCCTGTCTTTTGTCTCACAGATCTAACCCTAACCCTAACTCTATTAATTAAACCTGAAATTAAAATAAGTGTTAGCAGCATCAAATTAAATCTGTTTCTTCGTATATCAAAAACCTTGATCACAGTGAGTCTGAACCCTGAAACAGTTCAGAGTCAGAACCTGACACTGCGTCCTCACTGTGGACAGTACACACACGCACACACACACGCACACACACACACACACACACACACACACGCACACGCACACTCTGACATACTGCTGCAGAGTTCACGATCACAGGACACGTTGGTCTGTAAAGAATTTCTTACAAGGCCAAGTTCTCCCTGCATGCTGCAGTGCTGCACACACACACACGCACACACACACGCACGCAGACGCACGCACACGCAGACGCACGCCCACACAGGGGAAACTGCTATGAAATTACTGCCTTTGCAGCGCGGTAAACATGACGGCTTGTGGTCAGTGATTTCAACACGCACAAACAAACAAACACGCACACACTCACACACTCACACTCTAACACACACACACACACACACACATACACACACACACACACACATACACACACACACACACACACACAGAGGCCATATGTGTTGCATATGTGAGATAATATAATGTCACTACACACACGATGGTTTTATACACAGCCAGTGTGGTGTGCACTATTCTTTGTATTTATATATTTAATGTGTGTGTGTATATATTATTTGTGTGTATATATTTCTATATAAATAAATAATAGGTGTGTTTATTGACAGGCTGCAGACGAGCCCTCAGCTGTCTTTAAATCCTCCAGTAGATGATAAACAGAAACAACCGTACCTCTCCATCCATCCTCTTGTCCTCCTCCTGTCAGTCTGCGGGCCTCGGAGCCTCTGTGGTCGGGTCGCTGGGTCGCTAAGTGTCGGTGCTCGGTACCGCCGGGGCCTCCTCTCTCCGGTTCCCCGCCTCCTCGCTCTCCCTCCTCGGTGCGACCCTCCGCCAGCCCCGCCGCCATCAGCGCATCAAGCCCCGCAGAGACACACCGCACACTTCCGCCCTGTCGCCTTGAAATATTTCAGAATAAAAGTCCCAAATTTGGCTGAAGGCGTTCAAAATCCTGTTCACATCTCAGACTGTAAATAAAGATGACAGCTCCCTTCAAGTGAAGCCAACACGTCTCTATCGCACCCTGGTGGCTGGCTGCAGCATAGGTCATAAACCCCACCTACTCCATATTAGTGATTACTGTGATATGTTGTTTTGTGTTGTGCGTAATGTGTTGTGTTGTGTTGTCTGTAATGTGTTGTCAACTTGAAGAAGCTGTTTTCTTACTTTGCTTGTGTTTTGTCTACTTGCAGTTGTTTTCTTAAGTTGCAGTGTGTTGAGCGCTCAGGGCCACCGTACATAGCAGCTGTTGACATGCTGATTAATAACAGGTTGAGTCGACAGCTCATTTCCAACAGATGAATTATTAGAATCTTTTGATTTTTACTTTGACCACACTTCTATGTCTGGGATTCCGTCAGTGACGAGATTTAACTTTTATTTTGTAAAGATGGACTGTTTCTTGTTTAAACCGGAAGCTTTACCTGTGTGGTTTTTCAAACTCGACAGACCCGCCATTACACATCCTGCTGCGCACAGACAGACACACAAACACATACAAACACACACACGCACACGCACATACTCACACACACCTTTATTTCATCATCCTTCCATCGTCCTGTAATTGATAATCGATCAGCGATGAACTGATGAATCGAACAGATGATGGATTCTCATGGCGGACGCTCTGGCCTCTGATTGGCCCGAGGTGACGGGCTGCGGGCCAATCAGAGCGCGCTCTGCAGCTGGTAGCAACAAGAGGGAACTTTTTTTATTTTTTTATTTTTTTCCATCAGAGTTTAAAACTTTATCAACACGTGACCGGATCAATTATGTGTTTATATTTACTGTGAAGTGAAATAATCTGCTTGATGATGAGGTAATGTTGGTGTGTTGGGGGGGGGGTCCCTAACCTTTCAGCCCTAAACCCCAGATATTATTTGACCTTTGACCCTTGTTATATCTGGACTGCAGAATCCTGGTGTTTACTTTAAATGTGGCAACAGGAAAAGAAGCAGTGACGAGTCCCAGTTAATCAACGAAGGAAAAAGAAGTTTAAAAGAAACCAGGTGTCTGTATTTAATGTTGTGGCGTCCTCTGGTGGAAGGTGAAGGAAATGAAGGACCAACACACTGATTTTCAGAACCTAATAGGATGTTATGAGTCAATAAATATAAATTGTGTTGAATATAATGATTCAACAAAAAAAACGAGTCAAACAACTCACCAGCAGGAGGCAGAAGACTGATGCTGAGGAGATAGGGGGTAAATGTGGTAACACACATACATACACACACATACACAAATCCCAGGTTTCACTTCACTCCCATGTTGTTAAATGAGGAATGTGGCGAGTTACAGTAACGACCAGGTTTGTGAAGGCACCGCCCATCAGAGTGTGTGTCTACGTGTGCGTGTACATGTGTGTGTGTGTGTGTGCATCCTCTAAAACAGATGTTAACTGACAGATTACCTCCTTCCTCTTCCTGTGCAGGTGAAGGGTCAGAGGTCAAGTGATGAGGTGGAGCTTCTGCTCCCTCAGCTCGTTCACAACGAGTCAAGTTTCACTGTGCCGGAGACAATCAATCAGTGGTTTCAATGAATCAGAACCAAACTGAACTGAACAAGATGGCGGCGCCGGATCCCAGATACTCTGACGTCTTGTTTGTCCGGAGGTTTTTTCTGTTGAAGTCCACGACCACTTCCTTCTTCATATGTGAAACACAAACTCCAGAAAACGTTTGTAAAATATTAATAATGTAGTAATACTGAGTCTGATTTATAGAAACATTTTATTTAAAAAAAACATGAAAAACATTGACAATATTTGCAGAGTAATGAAGAGATAAAAACAGATCAATACAAATCTCCTCTGTAAAAACCTGTGACTCTAAAATGTCAACAACATGAATCAAAAGATTGAACCTGGTTTTATTCAGTGCTAACGACAGAGTGTCAATTAATTAAAATCATAGTTTTACTTGATTAAAGTTGTAATTTTATGACATAACAGTAATAAGTGGCCATAATACTCTGTCGTGTCCACATTTACGTTCTGGAAGTTCTTGTAAATTATCAGATATTTAATTTAAGACTCATTTACATATTCAATCATTAAATCTCAGCGATGAACTTTTAACGTTTCAGGGTTACGTTTCCCCCCCCGAAGCTGCTCGGTTCTTTACACTGTACAAAACGTAGGTGGTTAAATCCACTTCGCTCAGCGACAACCACTCAGTGTCAGGGGATGTCATCGACACGCCCCCTGCCTCAGAGTGACATCATCGACACGCCCCCTGCCTCAGACTGACATCATCGACAGCGATTTGTCCTCGCCGTCCGACTCGTCGCTCCGCCTTTAACAACACCTGCGTACACAAACACAAACACGTTATCCCCAACAACAACACAACGACGCAGACACTATCACAGACATTTACTTGTGTGTGTGGATGTGAGTGTGTCTGTGTGTCTCACCCTGTCCAGATGATGTGTTGTCAAGGTAACCTGTGTGTGTCTCCAGCCGTGTCCACCTGTCCTGCTCCAGAGGGCGGGGCTATATCTGCAACAGCCAATCAGGAGAAAGTTTTCACACAAGCGACTTCAACAGCAAAGAGAAACGGGGCAGCTCTCATACCTTTGACCTCGTCCTCTCTTCCTGGTGAACAGCTGCAGCACGCCCACATGATGCCCTGTTAGCCAATGGGAGAAGGAGAAACACAGGTCACCGTGGCTCCAGGATGGGAGGATTTGGACAGCCAATCGGGCGCCGCGGATGCTCCTCTGTCCTGCCTTCAGCTCTGGGACGGAAAGGTATTGTCCACCTGTTTTTGATAATTCATTTTATTTATTGTTTGGTTTTATACATCAGAGAAGAACGATTTAGAAACATCACGTATGAAAGACTAAAAACTATTTGAATTCATCACATTTTAAGCAGCAAAAAAGAGTTTCTTATGTCGTAGAGAAATGTCTCATTGATCAACAGATTCATAAATGTTTGTTTGTTACCTGCAGGGTTATGAGATGTTTCCCAGTGAAGATCTCCCTCTCTGTCTGACAACCAATCACATAGTCCGTGGTTGAAGGTACAGTGGACCACACCAGCATCTAATCACACACACACACACACACACACACACACATAGTTTGTGTGAGGTCCAGCGGTTGACTCAACCATGTAAAGAGTGGGCGGAGTCAGGTGAGATGATGATGTCACAGTCACATGTTTGTGTTCAAGACAAAACAAAACAAAGTCGTACCAGGATCGTCTTTGGCGTCGTCAGAGATGTTTCCGAGCTCGATATCAAACTCCCACAACTGGTTGACGTCGGGATGTCGAGGGACTAAAACACACACACACACACACACACACACACACACACACACACACACACACACACACACACACACAAAAACACACAAAAACACACACAAACACACACACACACAAACACACACACACAAACACACACACACACAAACAAACAAACGCCTGTGTCAGCTGACATTTGAACTGCTTGTTTGGTCTAATGGAACATATTCTCTGTGTGTGTGTGTGTGTGTGTGTGTGTGTGTGTGTGTGTGTGTGTGTGTGTGTGTGTTTGTGTGTGTTTGTGTGTGTTTGTGTGTGTGCGTCCTCACTGTGCACGTCTCCTCTCTGCTTGAGTGTCACGTCTTTGTTGATCCTGTTGTTCAATGTAGTCGTTACCATGGAGAAGGTGGTGGGCAGCGTCGGTGTAGTATCAGGTGAAGTTACAAGTGTAGTAGTTACAGGTGTAGTAGTATCAGGTGTAGTGGCAGGTATAGTCACAGGTGTTGTAATGGCAGGTGTAGTTACAGGTGTTGTAGTAATATCAGGTGTAGTTACAGGTGTAGTCTCAGGTGTAGTAGTAGTATCAGGTGTAGTTACAAGTGTAGTTACAGGTGTAGTAGTAACAGGTATAGTAACAGGTGTAGTAGTTTCAGTTGTTGTAACAGGTGTGGTAGTATCAGGTGTTGTTACAGGTGTAGTAGTAACAGGTGTAGTAGTATCAGGTGTAGTAGTGGTAGTAACCGGTGTAGTAGTGGTAGTAACAGGTGTAGTAGTATTAGGTGTAGTAGTAATAATAACAGGTGTAGTAGTAACAGGTGTGGTAGTAGTATCAGGTGTAGTTAAATGTGTAGTAGTATCAGGTGTAGTTACAGGTGTAGTAATAACAGGTGTAGTAAGAGATATGGTAGTAGTATCAGGTGTAGTTACAGGTGTAGTAGTAACAGGTGTAGTAGTAACAGGTGTAGTAGTAACAGGTGTAGTAGTCTCAGTTGTAGTTTTAGGTGAAGTAGTAACATGTGTAGTAGTATCAGGCATAGTAGTGGTAGTAACAGGTGTAGTAGTGGTAGTAGTCGGTACTGCGGTGGTAGTTGTAGCTGCAGACGTAGCTGGTAGAGTAGTTGCTGCTGAGGTGGTGGTGGTGACAGGCTGAGCTGTAGTAGTTATAGGAGGAGCAGCAGTGGAGAGGGGGATGATGGGAATTGTAGTTCTTGGTCTTGGAGGCTCCAGAGTGACTCTGGGTAGAGCTGAGAGAAAACAAAGACTCGTTAGATTGGATCACAACTTCCTGTTTGTTCAGCTCGGGGACTAAACACCAGGTTCGGACTCGACGAGGCTCGGACACTGGTTTGTGACAGGAAGTAGGTGGAGGAGTTTTCACCTTCACAGCCGCCATCTTTACACCTGCACTTGGGAGAGGACGGGTTCAGAGAGCAGAATGGACGAGTGTCTTTATCTGGGGACAGAGACGAAGACGTTAGACGATTGTTCGACTCGAGGGAACACAAACATGACACATTTAATACAATTAGTTTCACACAAACACAGCTGCTGCCTCACCGATGCACACGTAGCGTCCGTTCATGTACGTGAGTTTGAAGCCGAGGTGACATTTACACAAAAAGCTGCCGAATGTGTTCACGCACTTCCTGCGACGAGGACACACACCACCGCCAGACACACACTCATCAATGTCTGCAGAGAGAGAGAGAGAGAGAGAGAGAGAGAGAGAGAGAGAGAGAGAGAGGGAGACAAACAAACTGAGTGAGGCTGCGTTCACACCAACTCATTTTCATTTAAAAGCATGTGACAGTGTGGGCGGGGCCTAACTGACCGATACAGGTTCGTCTGTCTGGTCCCAGCCGTAACCCTGGCGATGGACAGGTGCAGAGGACCCTCCCCTTTGACACCGCACAGCCATACTGACAGTTGGCATAGTAACAGGTCAGTGTATCTGTACAAACAAAAACACACGTAAAGAAAAAAAGACGACAACATGAAATAATCAGGTTTGAGTTCAACTGTAAAATGTGAAACGCTTTAGGTTGTGGGAGAGAGTTTGTGTGCGTGTGACTGTGTGTGAATGTGTCTGTGTTTGTGTGTGTTTATATGTGTGTAGGTGTGTGTACTCACTCTTGCAGCTGCCATCCGGCTGCAGTGTGTATCCGTCCAGACAGTAACACTTGTAGCTGCCCGGTGTGTTCATGCAGCGATGTTTACAGGGCCGAGGCTTCAGACCACACTCGTTCAGATCTGACACACACAGACATAGGCACACAGGCACACACACACACACACACACACAAACACACACACTTAAAATTCTCGTCGTGTCTCACAGGGTTGAAGGTCAAAGGTTAATCCAACAAGTTGACAAGCGGAGTTAAAACAGAAAAGGCGAGCTCTTAGTTTAACATGTGATTAAACTCTCCCCTGTGTGAATATGTGTTTGCGTGAATGTGTGTGTGTGTGTGTGTGTGTTTGAATGTGTGTGTGTGTGTGTGTGTGTGTGTTTGAAGCCAGATGTTGTTTTATAGTCAGGATATGACTCATAATGTGGCCTCTAATCAGTAAATTAACAGTGTGTCTGTGGGAGGGTGGAATCCCCCTGCATGTGTGAGGGTCTAAGTTTGGAAACTGTGTAGTGTGTCTGTGTGGGTTTTACATTTTTGGCGGGGGGGGGGGGGCTCTTCAGGTAAAACACAGCTTTGCAGGTCAAACAAGCGAGACAAAAATGTGTCTCTGTTTTAGTTTGGTCACAGGGATGAGATATCAGAACAGACACACACACACACACAAACACACACACAAGCACAAGCACACACACACGCACACACACACTTACCTTGGTTACAGGCCTTGCCACTGTATCCGGCGTGACATTTACATCTGTCTGGTCCGACACACTCTCCATGTTTACAGCCCTGCTGACAGTGAGCTGCACACACACACACACACAGACACACACACACAGAACACACAACACACACTTTAATTGACGGTTATCACCTGTATAGAAGGATCATTGACTGAATATAAAGATGTCCGTGTGTGACCTACACCACTGCCAACCACCAGGGGGCGATCCAGATGAATTGGCTTTACTTTTGGGAACCATCTTTATCTACAGTTCTTGTCATTGAATACATTAATAGACGTTAAAGTCGCACGATCTGTTGTAAAGTAAATATTCGTGTCCTCACGTTGACAACGTCCTCCGTCCGTCTGTGTCCAGCCCCAGCAACAGTCCACGCTGTTGCCATAGCGACAGAGACCATTGGACATCCAGCTGCGACACACAATAACACACTGATGAATATCGACATTTTGATGGATCATCGCCCGCTGTGTGTGAGGAGAGTGGTCATCAGGTGCCCTGGCGTTCAGAGTCATGTCGGTCGAACTGGTTCAGACCGGCTGAGCGTTCCTCATGTCTCCTGTTTCCTCTGCCTGTCTCAACTTGAACCACGGCAGCCGCAGGACGACAGCAGGCTCGGGTCCTCGTCTGCTTTTTCCACTCCCCCCACATACTTTCCCTCCTTCCAATTCTTCAGTCTGTCGTTCTTCAGTCAATCATCAACACTGCTCTGCACACACACATACACACACACACACACTCCGTCTTCAGGCAGAATAGCCTTTTTGTGAATGATCACACTCCAGTTTATCTGACCTGTTCGGAAATATGTGGATGACACAACATTTGTCTTATCTACGATCAATAATGGATCAGATCTACACTAATCTTCTCTTCATCATCAGTTTAAAAAGTCTCATGTGAAACAGAACCACTGCTCGTTCACGTGCTCCCCCGAAGGTCGGATTTCCCAAGAGTTTTAAAAACATGGACGCTGTAAACATGTGTTGAGTTTATGTGTTTAAACAACATTATTCTTTTTGCAATATTTACATCATAACGAAGAGAAAAGAAAAAGTATCAGATTAGTCAGGAACACATTTTTTTAGTTTGACTAAAAACACAACAGATGTATATGTAAGTGTAGTGGTCCCTGTAGTGTCATATTTAAAAATGAACATTAGTTATATTCATTGATATTACAAATTAAAACAGGCTATTGATGAAAATTAATATAAGAAACTTTTAAAAACATCTGTAAAGAATTAAAATGTCTGAAATCCTCATTGTTAATAATTAAACACACTTTAAAAACTTTGTTTATAAGGCACTTTATAATAAAAACTTTATTTGTGTAGATGAATAAAGAGTTTGTTTCTGACCTGTTAGAATCCATCTGCTGAGCTCTGCTCCATGTTAACAACCAGGACAGAAGAACCAGGCTGACCCGGGTTATCATCTTCAGCTTTAACCCGGGACCCACGCAGGTAAGAGAGGTGGACCAATCAGAGACCAGCTCTTCAGGTCCCGGTACCGGACAGAAGAACTACCGGTCACCGGAAACATCCGACATGAAGAGTCACGCGCGGTCTAGCGTCCCCTATTCCGTTAGAGATGACGTCACGCACGAAAGCTTCGCTCGCGGGTTCTGACGTTAAAAGACACGCAGCGTTAAAACAAAGAAATAAACTAAACCGAACCGCGTGCTCGTGCCCGAGAGGACAGCGCGCGACCCAAGGCTCAGATGGAGGGAGCTCTCAGAGGATTGTCCTCGTGCACGACGTGACTGGTGGAGAGAGGGAGAGAGAGAGAGAAAGAGAGAGAGTCTGTAAGAGAGACGGAGAGAGAGAGACACAAAGAGAGAGAGAGAGACAGAAAGATACAAAGGGGGAGGGAGGAAGGGGAGATCTATCTATCCCTCAATTCCTCTCTCTCTCTCTCTCTGTGTGTGTAATGACATCATGTCTTCAGGAAATAAACAAACAGAAAAGGTCAAAACTGACACAGAGCAAAGAGCCGAGGTCCTGATCACCCAATCAGGAGTCAGTCTCAGCTGTCAATCATGACGTCTTGTTCCATTTTTCTGACAGTTTTCTTTGTTCTTCTCAAAAGGGTTAGAACCAATAAATATAGGTCTGTATTTTAAAGTTTTAATACCTTTCTTTAACTTTGACTGTCACACAGCACATGACACTTCACATCATCTGCCATTTTGTTTTCACCAGAGCCCCTCTGTGTGCGAGCGTTGAATAAAGTTAGCAGAAAGCTAACGAGATGTTGGCTAAATCTCCCTCAAAGGGAAAATCTTTCATTTCACTTCTGATTTATAATCATCACTATATTTGTCGTTATTTAAATGAATGGCGTAAATAATGGTTTTACCAATTAACCTCGGTCCACTTCACTTCATTGAGGGCCACCTAGTGAGCGCCCTCTAGTGGAACTGCAGCCAAAGTCAATGGTATCAGTAGGAAACTGTCTCTCTGAAAAGGGGGCTCGTGGTAAATTGAGTCCAAGGGTCAGTGCAGTAACATCATCCGCCACCAGAGGTCAGTGAACATTACAATCAGCTCCATGTTAAAGGTGCTCAGCAGAAGGGTGCCCTCTCTCTCTCTCTCCTGGTTATTCTCTCCTGCCTCGCTCGACCACCTTGTCTCCTGCAGCTCTGCTCATCACTCAGTCTGGACTCAGCAGCTCGGAGTCTGTCCACTTGTCACTCAGAGACAGACAGAGACACACAGAGACTTCATTCAGCTGCAGCATGAGGACAACGGTTTGGTTTCTGCTCTGGGTGAGACATCAATCAAACTGCTCTTAATTCATCGATGAGATGTTAAATGTCTGATATTAAGTTTCATATGAAATGTATTGATTATTATTTTGTGTTTAATTTCAGGGTATTTAAATATATCAGGTTGTTATCAGTCAATTTAACATGAAAACTGGTGGAAATGCTGCATTTTAATTGGAAGTTATGGCTCTAAAATGATTTTCTGGTTAATAAATGACATTTACTTCTTACAGAAGCGTTTTCTTATTTTTGTGGAATCTATACTAGAACAAGAGGCATGATATAAAAACCTCAAATCCAATAAGTTCAGTTTTAAATGACAAACACGATATTTTCCTCCTGATGACTCCTGTGTGTGTTGTTTTTGTGTTGTGGCACCAGGTGTGTGTTTGCTGTATCGCTCCGACATGTTGTTGGCACGACTTGGACAACAGCGAGTACGACTGCTGGCCTCTCCACAAACCCAACGAATACAACATGATCGACTGTGGAGGTGACACGAGTACACACTATATATTATATAATAGTTGTACTGTAAACACTTACACTACTGGGATATTCGACAAGTAACAATTACATACAATACTGTATTTTGTCAACAGAAACAGATAACACTTTATTTGGATAACAAATACATATGATACTTGTTTTAGAGATATATACCAGTTTTTAAACCACATATAGATGAGTGGAGCTGGTTTGGTCAGTGCACTGTCTCTCACTCAGGTCTGGAGATGGCCTGGATCGTCCGTCCTCCTGAGACGGTGAAGACAGGCGAGGGGTTCAGTGTCACCTACTCTGTTACGGCTCAGGACTCCTTCTACCACTGGGCTGTAGAAAACCACATCTTCACAAACAGGTCAATGCGCCTGTTTACACCTGTTGATGAATAATTAGAGTGGATTGAAAGACTGGAGCTGTAGATTCTACTGGTTCTGATCCTGGTCTGGTTCTGATCCTGGTCTGGTTCTGATCCTGGTCTGGTTCTGATCCTGGTCTGGTGTGTTTATATGTTTAGTTCCATCGTAAACGCCGAAGCAGCTCGGAGCTTCTGTGAACATCACGACTGTCCGGCCAACTGGAAAGACGCAAATGGAGAAAACTGCTGCATTCATCACGCTAACATCCACTCCTGTCCTCTGGGACACATGGTATACCAGGATCTTTTCCTAATTTTTCACTATTACCATGTTTCCAATAAAAATGTCAAACGTATTCCTGATTACAGCTGATGAATAAGCCCCGAAACTAGTCGGTTTCAATTTAGTTCAACACCCAGAGGTCTGCTAACGGTAAAAGGCAAATACCACAATTATAGGCGCTGTCATATCTTCAAGTTGCGACCTGTTTCTTTTGAGATGTAAGAGGTAAAGTACCGGAACCTTTAACCTGAACTCAAGTGCACTAACTTCTGTATGTCAGCAGGTATTCACCCTTCAACTTGAGCCCTAACCCTTGACTAAATGACATTTTGAAAAGACATTAAACTAATAAAGATTAATAAACTAACTTGCAGACGTCCGAGAGCATCTGTGGCCCCTGGATTCCTGACGACGGCAAAATCTTCACACACACCCTCTCCACGTCCGGCAAGCTGACGCAGAGCAACTGGACGGCCAAGGTAAGTTTATTTAATCTGTATCGTATTTCCAAGTTAGGAAGCAGACTTAGTCACTTTCTGGGCTATGACTTGGACGTCCAGATTGAAACTATTCCTTCCTGTTTCTACGATAAAGGTTTCAGGGATTGATATTTCAAGAGTAGTGACATAATTAGGGTTTTAAAAAGACAGCTCATTTGTAGAAGAGGCATAATGCAGGGACCACTGGTTTGTCTTGCAGGTGGTTTTGGTCCATGCTGGTTTGACCTCCCTCATCGCTCACATTCGAGTTGGTCAGATGCAGGTTGCTCTGGAGGCCAAGAGCACCGTGTTGCCTGCTGTTGGTTTGTTCCTTCTCTATTTGCATGCATGACTATAGGGAGAAATACCCCGAGCATCACCAGACCACCAGCTTACAGGGAATGTCAGCAGCCATGAAGGGTCCAATGGTGTCCCTCCTCTAAACATTGTGTTGTTTTTTCTCTGCTCAAAGTTTGTGGTGACGGTGTGTGTGAGGAGGCGGAGCTTTGTTCCACCTGTTCAGCCGACTGTGGCGAATGCCCCATGACGCCGGCCACCAAGCTGGCCATCAGCCTCCCGCTCAGCCTGCTCTGCCTCTGCCTGCTACTCACCGCCCTGGTGCGTACTCACACGTCACAGTAAACATGATGTAATTAAACAAACGCACCAAAAATACAACAACAAAAAACACCAGCCGATGAATACCAGTCAAAGAATCTGTCTTGTGCAGTGGATGAAGTACCACAAGCAGAAGCTGCTGTGGGACGAGAGCTGGATCATCGACTTCTCCACAATAAAACAAGGTACAGCAATGATCCAGTTCAAAAACAGTTAGAACGGCTTGACACTGGTATCTGAACCCTCCCCCCCCCCCCCCCCCCCCCTCTCTCTCTTTCTATAGATCATGAAGCTCGAATGACCATGGGCAGCATCATGAGCGTCCCACAGGGGAACAGCGACAGTAACACCAGCTGTATAACTGCCCTCAGCTCGTGGACGGGTCAACCAGGGACCCGAAAAACTATGTTCACCTGCACGGGGATATAGTACGCTACTTCATTCATTTATTATATTCATCAGGGTCATCAGCAGAGAAATGTATGTATCAGGAAAGAGAGGATGAGGAATCATCAAAGTCTGTCACGTCATCCATCTTTATTTATATGATAGCGTCTTTAGGGGAAAGTCTACAATACTTGTAAAGTAAATTTATTCATATTTGTAAATATTAACACAACATTCTTCTCCAGTGACGGCAGGACGGTGGCCATCAAGAGGATTCAGACAAAGACTTTCTCTCTGTCCAAAACCATCAGACAGGAAGTCAAACAAGTCAGGTAACACACGAGCAAACACTCATCAGACGTCCCCTGTTCAAAAAGACCCTGTCTTGTATTCTAGTTCTGTCTTTTCTCCGTCTTCAGGGAACTGGATCATCCAAACCTCTGTAAGTTCACCGGTGGGTGCATTGAGGTTCCAAATGTCGCCATCGTGACAGAGTACTGCCCCAAAGGAAGCCTCAACGACGTTCTGCTTAACGAGGAGATCCCACTCAACTGGGGCTTCAGGTAAACTTGAACTTTTAACATAGAGTTTGATCCATATAGAATTTTGAGGAGCGATATCGTGGAAAAAAATGTGTTCATTTGTGAATGATTTCTAGCCAATATTATCGATCTGGCTTTAAATTACGATATTAGAAGAGAAGGAGGATTTCCTCTAATATAAAATAATCTATACGTAACCACACAGGTAATCTGTGTGAGAAGTTATTAAGCTCTGTACAATCCCACTGTGTTTGTCTTCCAGGTTTTCTTTCGCCAACGACATCGCCAGAGGGATGTCGTACCTCCACCAGCACAAGATCTGCCACGGCCGCCTCAAATCCATGAACTGTGTCATAGACGACCGCTGGGTTTGTAAAATAACAGGTAGGAAAGCTGTCGTATGTGTGAGGAGGAATTAATCTACACAGTTTACTTACATTTATATTTTTAAGACAACAAGCGTAATGTTCTGATAAATCGTTTGATTGACACGTGTTCCGTCCGGCCAGACTACGGACTGAGAATGTATCGCAGGGATGATGGGGCGGAGCCTCTTTCCACCTATCACCAGAGGCTGCTGGAGGTCTACATGCCGCCTGAGTTTCAAAACTCCAACATGGAGCCGACACTGACCGGAGACGTGTTCAGGTATCACACCTATTCTGCTTTTTGGTCACTTTACAGGACTCAGGACAACCTAACCTCTCAAAGTTCACATTTATATAATTAATATAAATAGTAAATACATAAAATACAAATACACACATTAGAAATTACACTGTGACTCATCTGTATTTCTTCCCAGTTATTCCATCATCCTGCTGGAGATCGCCACTCGCAGTGATCCCGTCCCCGTAAGTCACTTTTTTTTATCTTCATTCAGAAAAGAGACATTAATAATATGAAGGAAATGTAAATTCATGAAATGCTCTCCAGGTGGAGGAGTCCAACCTGGAGTGTGCCTGGTGTCCTCCTCTACCGGAACTGATCTCCAGTAAAGTCGACAACACCTGCCCGTGTCCTGCTGACTACGTGGAGGTACCAAGTTTAATTTTTAAATCATCTTCTATCCGTTTTATTGTGTTTTACTTTTTATGCGTCTATTTATTTAGCATTTTGTCCCTTGTGTGTTCTTAGCTGATCCGGAGATGCCGCTCTCACAACCCCTTCCACCGACCCACCTTCGAACAAATCAGGAAGTTTGTTCACCGGATCAACCCGGTCAAAGTCAGCCCAGTGGACATGATGATGAACCTGGTAACATCAACATGTGTTCTAATCTACTGTGGATGAGATCTGTACTAGACTGAATGGGACGATTACAAAAATGATCATTGTTTCTGGTTCTGATATGAAAGTAAAACTGGGTTTGTTTCAGATGGAGAAATACAGTAAACATCTGGAGGTGCTGGTGGCCGAGCGAACTCAAGACCTGATGCATGAGAAACAGAAAACTGACCGGCTGCTGTACAGTACGACCGCTTGACTTCTCGTTTCATTATATTTATTAAAAAGATATAATTTTACATCTATTTAGAGACATTTGATGTGTTTCCATTCCCCTGTTTTTACTAATACAGACTATATTTGGATGTAAACTCCATGGATGTGACTCCATGTTCCCATTCGGCCAGATTCTCTCCTGTAAAGTATTTCCTGGTTAAATGTAGGTTGTGTTTTCATGTTTTTTGTCGCAGGTATGCTTCCGAAGCAAGTAGCTGATGATCTGCGTCAGGGGAAACCGCTGCAGGCTCAGAGCTACGTCAGCGCCACCGTCTTCTTCAGGTGAAAACAGAAGGAAATAAAAGTTTAAAGACAGTCGTCAGGATCTGCAAATTTAAGAAATATATCTCTAGAGCTTGTACTATATTAAAAAAATATCTGTAAAGATGCTTTTTATGTTTTGAATTGTCCATGTTCCTAGTTAAGGACAGGAAAGTGACTCATTTCATTTATTTAAGTACTCTACTTTGCCTCTGTGGTAGCCTTGTTGGAGGTGAGTTTACGATGTGGTATTTGTACTTTCACTAAGTCAAGACTCTGGGAACCCTTCTTGTGTGTGCAGTGATATCGTGGGCTTCACGCAGCTCTCCTGCAGCAGCACTCCTTACCAAGTCGTGGATTTCCTCAACAAACTCTACACAACATTTGACGACATCATCGACATCTACGACGTCTACAAGGTGGAAACCATCGGTGACGCCTGTGAGTGACACCACCCGACCTTTAACCTATTTCTTTATGTGGACACTCAACCCGAACCCGTCAGAACCAAGATGTGTGTGTTTGGTTAGACATGGTGGTGTCGGGCGTGCCGCTGGAGAACGGGATCCTCCACGCCTCGGAGATCGCCAGCATGGCTCTGGACCTGGTTGGCGTCTGCCGCACGTTCAGGATCCCTCACAAACCCAACATGCAGCTGCAGATACGAGCTGGGATTCACTCCGGTATGTGCACAGGGGGTTGGAGAACTTAAATAAAAATCCAAATAAAGTATAGAATCTATTTGGCCCTCCCGATGACGCCTGTCCCCCGCTCTTCAGGTCCGGTGGTGGCGGGGGTTGTAGGGACGAAGATGCCTCGTTACTGTCTGTTCGGGGACACGGTCAACACAGCGTCCAGGATGGAGTCCACCAGTCTGGGTAACATCCTTTCTGTCAATGTTTCAAACTTCATTTACCCGTCCTGCGGTTCGACCAGAAGGAACACAGAGTTTTTCAACCTCATTTTAGTTTGAGTTCTCTGTTCCATAGTTCTTGTGTAATCCTGCTGACAAACACACAAGCAGCACTGAAAAGGTCACTATAAGTTAATAATTAGAAACTGTCTGTGTCTTCGCAGCCCTGAAGATCCAGTGCAGCTCCAGTGCCTTCTACCTGCTGGAGGAGATCGGCGGCTACGTGCTGCAGTGCAGAGGAATGTTGCAGGTCAAGGTGAGTCATTAGCCCCCCCCCCCTCCTCCACCACGGCCCGCTAACACTCTATCTCTGTCTTGTCGCGCCCAGGGGAAAGGTGACATGGTAACGTACTGGTTGGAAGGGAAGAAGACGTCTCTGGTTGGAAGGGACATCGTCCAGGACGCCAAGACGACCAAAAGCGTGAACATGGAGCCGGTGACCGGGACGGAGAAGGAGCGGGAGCTGTGCTCGTCCATCCCGGGGTTCCTGAACGGCGACTTGCTCCTGGATCCGATCTGATGGCTTCAGGTCATCATGAGTTGGTTGAGTTGAGCTGAAAGTGTTCGTACTTTCCATTTTTGCTTTTCTGATCAAATTGTTCTTTCATTGATTCTTTAAAACTTTCAAGCTTTGACTTTTAATGATGTTGAAATTTCATTCAATTTTTTCGGCACAAAAGAAGGAATGAATGAATTTAAATAGAAGCGATGGAGAATTTGAATTGATCAAATAACTTAAATTCATCTCAATGTTCTTGGATTTATTATTATCATCAATGGATCAAATATGGTACAATAAAAAATTGTCTCCTGGCGAATCATCAGAAAACTGGTTTCATGAGCATCTCTGCAGACGTGTTGTATAAATATTCATGTCGCATTGTTGAGCAGATGGATGAAGTGAAAAGACCGAGATGGAGTGGGGTGGGGGGGGGGGGGGTGTATCTTTTAGCAGCCAAGATGGCCGACATGACAACAGATGGACAAGAGGACGGGACCTGAGAGAATGTCTTGGGGGAATATAAATCTGAAAAACCTATCATCAATCTTTACTAATTAACAAGATAATAAAATTAAAAGTGTTTAACAAACCAAGCTGCTGTGATTTAATGTATTTATATGATAAACAAAGAACTGCAGTGTGTGTTACGTTGGCCCATCTGCAGGAGAGGGTTTAATAAACAACCACAGCTGCAAAACGCAACAGAAATCTGGGTCAACAAGTTGTTACCACTGAGGTTAAATCTTCAAGGATTCATTCTGAATTAAAAAAATAACTCCTGTCACCACCGAACAGGCGTAGACCAGGAACCTCTTGATATTTAACCACAGTTTAAAATCTGAGACATCAAACTGTGAGGAACCTGTTTCTTAAACATGTGATCACCATTAAATTGAAGATTGTTTTCATTCATCGTCTTCGCAAAAACCTCTTTACCAGACTGTTATTATCTGAATACCCCACCCTGACAGATATGTCCCTGAGCACGGCACAAGAGGACAGAGGACGAGCAGAGGGAGCAACGATAACCAGATTTTTAATTACAGGCGACAGGGAGTGTGTGTGTGTGTGTGTGTGTTTGAAGTGTTTGTGGTAATAGAATGAGTACTCAATTCAAGAGCCTCTCCTCTCTCTCTCTCTCACCTCTCACATTCAAGCTTTAGCACACTCTCCCACTCTCTCATCGTCATTCTGCAGCAAGCATTTACATATCTGAGGACACACACATCAAACACATTGTTATGAGACAGGTTTGTGTGTGTGTCCGAGGTTTTAATTACCGAATACATCAGACAAACACACACACACATAGTTACAATGAGCTGATGTGTTTCTGATGTCACCACTCTTCATGACTGGAAACACTGGTTTAAATTACACTGGGTGAAACTGAAGCTTTTTTAACTGATAAAAAACAAGTGTGAATCAGAATTATGAACAAATATAGGACATAATATAAAATGGCACGAAATTCAACTTCTGTTTTATAAAATTATATTTATTTTAAGAACAGGAAACATTTACGTCTCCCGTCAGGAGAAGGACTTTAAGATTGAAGATACAAAAAGGGGATGGTTAGCTTAGCAGCTTAGCATGAACGATTAGCTTGTAAAGGTTCATGGTGTCAGTGTGAGGTCAGTGCAGGTCAAAGTGCGACACAAAAATCTGATGAGCCGCAAATGAAACAACATTCAGTCGAGCTCAATCCTCCAAAAACAGTCAATCAATTCAGTCAAGCTATAAATAGAGCGTTAATATCAGTTCTCTACACATGTCTGATTATTGTCGTCAAACTCCGTGAAACATTCTCCGAGAAATCAGTCAGTCATCTTTAAATACATTTTAAAAGATAAAATACATTTAAAAAGTGGGTGAAATAGTATAACATTTCCAACATGAGCTGTTTTCAGAAACGAACTCTTTAAAATAGTGTCTGGACATTCTCTGGAGTTTGTGTGTTTCTCATGTGAAGAAGCTGCAGAAGATGGACCGGCTCACTGGTCAGGTGAGGGGTGGAGCCTGGGTGGAGCAGCAGGAGGCAGGACGTGATGTCTGCTGTGGAAATATCAGTGTTTTTGTTCACAGCTCATCCACACAAGGGTCGGAATCTCCTGCTCTCTAACAGTTGACGTCTTTGTCTTTGTCTCTTGCCGTTTCCTGCAACTTGTGTGAGACATTCAGGGTTGATCCTCATCACCCAGAACCCCTGAGTGTCAATGTCTTTCCAAGTGGACGTGGTGAAGGTCCAGTGCACCATCAGTCCTGCCGGAGGGCGGCGGTCCGCTCCTCCAGCAGCCAATGAGCTGCTATCCTGCTGGCGTAGATGACGTAAGACCAGGACAGGACCACCACCGCCAGCAGGACCTGAGAGACAGAACAAGACACATGACGTTAACGTGTGTAGTCAGATTACATCAAAGTTTGATCACGTTACAGCTCAGGTGTAAATAAATGATACAAATAATTTTGTCAATAAACATCAGAGGGTGCATGGCAGTGACAGCTAAGAAAACAAGGCACTGGCTGGAGGAGAACTGGTTGTTGGCTCCCTGTTAGCATCTGGTTTAACTAAAAGGTAGCTACTGGTTGCTAACTGGTTACTAACTGGCTGTTAACCACTAGTTTAACAGCATACCAGCTAACCAGTAGCGGCTAGTGAACTAAAGAACACCAACGCGCAGTGACTGGATGCTAACTGGGTGCTAGTTAGCCGTTAGCAGCTGGTTTAACACAGGTTTCCCTGACCGGACATCTACATGAGACAGAGAGATCAACGCACCGAGGAATGGATCCGGTCCACGGTTCTTCTGCTGAACGTCTCCATCTTCTGCTCCGGTCCAGGTTGGATCCACAGAACCTTGTTTACACCGCCGTCTCCCTCTGCTACTTCCTGGGTTCAACTGATGACGCCAGCGCCCCCTGCTGCTCCGGAGAAAAGCACGAAAAGAAAAAATCACAACCTGGAGGTCTCACTCTGATTCATATGAATCATATGGGTTATTGTTATTGTCCCCAAATATGTTTTATTCTTTATAGATGTTACATAAGTGCAAACCAAGTAATTATAAATACCACACACATTTGTATGTATATGGTGTAGCGTATATATGTTGAAAGTGTGTTATTATAAGTTAATATATGCTGATGTTATACATTTCAATATATACGATATAATATATTTAAAATTGTATATACTAATATATGTAAAAGTGTAGCGTTTACTATGGTTATCTCATAAACCATAACGTATGATAATTTAACATGCATTAATATGAATTTCGGACTCGTAAAGATACATTTATGAGACATGGAATTAAAAGTATTATCAATAAAGAAAATAATGCGTCTGAGCAGAGATTCTTCTGTATGAAGTCAAAATGAGGATTCTAAAGAAAAACATGACGTGTGAGTGAGTCATCGTCTTTATTTACGATCTTTGTATCACCCGGAGTTCCATTTCCCATGATGCCCCGCGGCCTGTCTCGGTGCAGAGAAGCTTCGGTTTGGACGAAATCGCCTGAAACAAATGTGTGTGTGAGACCGGAGCTTCAGCGAGAACGGACCCGAGCCGCGGAGCCCGGGAGGCGGGTAACAGATCTGACGGTGAATGCCTCCCACGGCGCGGACCTCTGCCGGGAGGAGGAGGAAGAAACCGGATGAGAACCTCCCGGAGCCACCGGGGGAGTCGACTTCTGCTCAGGTACAGAGAGCTAACAGAGCTAGCATGCTAACAGGCTAGCGTGGCTGTGTTTGTTGTGATCACCGCGGGCTAACGAGCAGGTACCGGTGATACCCCGCAGAGAGGAGACCGATGAACCGTCGTGATGAGCCTGAAGCTGCCGGTTAACGTCAGCACGGCTCTGTCAGGCGCTGCTAGCATGCTAGGCTAGTAGATGCTAACATGTTAGTATCACATTGTTGTGTTCTCAGGCGTGAATTTGAAGGCTTCGTTTAGCTTTGCTTCCTGTTGACGTGTTGAGCCACTGACGTCATTCACGTCAGTGTCTCCCTTCTCACCTGGTGGAGGTTTAAAAAAGAACTGAAAACTGAAGAGCGACTTCCTGTTTAGACAAACTCAGTCACATGACCCAGAATGCGTCTCATGATTTGTTCTGTCCTCAGGTGATGGCGCCCACGCGGATGAAACTGCGCGTGCGTCGCCGTGATGCTGCAGGTCCAGGTCCAGGTGCAGGTTCAGCAGGAGGCGGTCAGCCTGTGGAGGAGGAGGAGGAGGTGAGGAGTCGAGAGAGCCGCAGCAGCAGCCGCAGGAAGAACTCCAGCAAAGCCTCCACCACCGCCGCCACCACCTCCTCTCCTCCCAACTCCTCTCCTCCCACCTCCTCCGCCTCAGCGAGGGCGGTGGTCGCGGCAGAGGACGCCTCGCCCGACTCCAAGTGCCCCATCTGTCTGGACCGCTTCAACAACCTGGCGTACCTGGACCGATGCCTGCACCGCTTCTGCTTCCCCTGCATCCAGGAGTGGTCCCACAACAAGGCCGAGTGCCCGCTCTGCAAGCAGCCGTTCGCCTCCATCTTGCACTCGGTCCGCGCCGAGGACGACTTCAAGGAGTACACGCTGCGGCCGCCGCCGGCCAACAGCAGCGTCGCCGCCACGGTGGCGATGGTGGCGGCGATGGCGTCAGCGGCAAGGAGCAACCATCAAATGAGGTTGATGTTACGGAGACACCGGACGGCCGACGGTCTAGAAACGAACACGAGGAGGCGGAGGAGAGAGAGGGGGGGAAGAGGAGGAGGAAACAGGAGATCGGGGGTGTGGGAGTGGTACCTCGATTCTCCTCCTCTTCCTCTGCCTCCTCTTCCTCACCATCCCGCAGTCTCTCCCGTGGTGGCGGAGGACAGTGGAGAGGGAGAAGACCTGGACCAGCAGAGGACGAGGGGAGGAGCCGACCTGGCGGAGCGAGGGGTGATCTTTGAGGGACTGACGGGCCTCGGGGGGGCGAGGACGCACAACGACCGGGCCACACGGCGGCTGATGACCCGTCTGGCAACAAGGCAGCGGCTGCAGCGAGACGGTGGAACCGTGCGGCGTCTGAGGGAGAGAGAGACGGTGGCGTTCCGCCGCGCTCTCTACCGCTGTGGCATACGGGTCCGTGGCGTGAACCAGGGGCAGCAGTGTGACATCACAGCAGAGAGCTTCCGTCGGAACCCCGTCCACTTGAACAAACTTCGCCCCTGGCTGCGCCGGGAGCTCACGGTGCTCTACGGCGCTCACGGCACGCTGGTGGACATAGTCCAACGCATCATCATGGCCCAGCTCGCCCGCCACGGCCTGGAGGACTCGCCCACCATCGAGGACGAGCTGCGTCCGTTCCTGTTGGCCCGCACCGACCACTTCCTGCACGAGCTGGTCAACTTCGCCCGCTCGCCACTCAGTCTGGAAAACTATGACTTGCAGGCGGTGTATGAGCCGCCGGCCGCCGCCCTGGAGCTGGACGGGATGAGCAGCCCGTCCGACAGCAGCTCTGTCATCGCCATATCAGAGGGCGAGGAGAACGAGGCTGGAGGAGGCTCAGAGGATGTCTTCCAAACAAGCAGCTGCCTCAGTCTGACGGGTTGGGATGACGAGACTCCAGGCCCCTCCTACTCCACTGCTGAGCCTTCCTGTTCGCTTGCCTCGCTATCGTATAGCCCCGCCCTACAAGAGGCAGCCAATCAGGAGGGGGAGAAGGGGGAGGAGGAGTGTCTGATAGTGGGATACAAGAAGCCGATCGCAGAGAGAACTCCTGAGCTGGTGCAGCTGTCATCCGACTCCGAGAATGAGGAGGGGAAGGAGAAGACGACGGAGAAGCTGCCTCCTCTCGCCACCACCCCTCCTCCTCTTTCTTACATACCCACAATCCCCCCCTCCACATCTGCCGCCTTCCAGGAGGAGCCGGACGACAAGAAGAAGGAGAAAGATGGCGAAGTGGGCGGGCGTTGTTCACGTGCACGTTCATGGTCTGCCAGCTCTGGAAGGAGCCCGGAGACGGTGTGCACGCTCAGCCCCGGCGAGCGGCAGGAGGACAGCCGGAGAGACTGGAAGCAGTCCAGCAGTGAGACGGCCAAGGAGAAGGAGAAGGAGAAGAGGAAGAGGAGGAAGACGGGGCCGGACAGGAGCGGAACTCTGTGCAACCCAAACCGCTCCATCTATCCCGCCATGATGTGCCACCCCTCACAATCCCCTTCACCGTTCCACTCAAGCGTAGAGTCCAGTTCTCCACCCGACTCCAGCTGTGAGTACCGCTGCTCCCCTCTCACCTCCTCCGCCTCCTCCCCATCACACTCCTCCTCGGCCTTCTGCTTCTCCCCGCTGCTGTCGTCGCCCCTTCGGCAGACGCCGCCCTTGCTCTCCCCCGGCGACGCTCACCACAGAGACAAACCCGGCGGGAAGAGGAAGTACAAGAGCCGCCACCTAGACAGCAACGACCAGGACCCGACCTGGAGGCCCCTCAGTGGGAACCCTGGAGAGAAGCAGCGGGAGAGGAGGAGGAAAAGGGGGAGAGACGGTGGGAGGAGGAGAGATACACAGAGGAGGGAGAGTGTTGGAAGTGACAGGTGAGAGACGCAACCTTTGAGTAAACAAAAAGTAAATAATTGTGAACAAAACTCTGAGTGACTGTCTGTGTGCGTCTGTCCTGCAGCCACAGCAAGAGGTACCGAGACGACCGCAGTCCCAGCGTGGAGATCATCTACGAGGGCACGATCCTCTCCGACGCAGCGCACCCCCCCGCCAGGAAGCGCCGCAGGAAACGCCACCGGAAGACCCGACACAGCAGGTGGGGGGGGACAAAACACACACACACACACAACTAACGTTTTTTTTCCACAGTGTGTTGTTGTTAGCACATCGACAGTTGTCAAATTATCCAGCAGATCTCCACCTCTAACAAGAAGAAGACTTCTGCTCCATTATAACTCTCTCCCTCCCTCCCTCTCTCTCTTGCCCTCCCTCTCCCTCTCTCTCTCTCCCTCCCTCTCCCTCTCTCTCTCTCTTTCTCTCTCTCTCTCTCCCTCAGCTCTCCAGTCATCATCACCCTCGACAGTGACACCAGCCACGATAATGAGGTCATCAACAGACCCGGTGGCGGCAGCAGCAGCAGCAGTCCCCTCAGCAGCCAGCAGACCGTCGACTTCTCCGACCTCCCTCCGCTCCCGTTGGTGCATTCCGCCGGTGTGGGCGGGGCCTTGGATGAGGAGATCGGCGACCTGCCCGTGGACATCCTGGACAGAGGGTCAGACGGGTCGGAGGCGGAGCCAGCGGGTCCCATCCGCGTCGACATCAGCAGCGATCACGATGTGGACGTGGAGAACGTGGAGGAGGGCGTGTCCCTGTCGGCGTGCCGCCCTCAGCCAACCGGAGACAACCGGTTCATCCCCATAACGACCGATCATCGCAAAAGAAGATCTGACCTCTCGACCTCTGACACTCGTCTCCTAGCAGCCATCCTCGACGACCTGGAGGGAATCGCTGCTCCTACATGTGACCTCTCTGTGACCTTTGAACCCGGTCGTTCACCCGACTCGAGGACAAAGCGTTTTCAGGATCTGCACGAGGCTCGTTCGAAGCCGAGAGTTCCTGACGTCACTGAGCTGCCGCCGGGTCGTAAGTCCCCCCCGCCGCTGCCTCCTCTTCAGCAGATGGACTTCAGGGTCGGAGAGGACGGGGGGCACGTCCCCCCGCTCCTCAGACAGGCCAGTCCGGTGCGAGCCCACAACAGAAACACGCCTCCACCATTAAAACACAAAGATGCAGGAAGTCCTCACCCGTCCCCAGCTGACCGCCTCTCGCCTCACTCCTCTGCTGACCGCCGATCAAATCCCGCTGCTGACGCCCGCTTGGCCCCTGAGGCCATCGCCCCCAGTTCAGCCCTGAAGAAACATTTCAAAAGCTCTCTGGCGTCGAGAGGAGTCGTGGCGCCTGACCCACGTTCGGCTGCTTTAACCTCTAGCATCAAACCCACGAGTCCCGTTGATTCATCGTCTGCTTCTGCAAACGGCTCCACGCATACTGATGTTTTACCACATCTGGACGTCATGAACTCTTCTCATTCGTCAGAGGAACATTCCAGCTGTGATGTCACAGAAGAGACTTCCTTCTCTGTTCGTAGATCTTCACCCGTTCACGTTGATCCCGTTGATTCTGTTGATTTCTGTTCAGCCGTCAGCGGCTGGTCCAAAGAGAAGCTGCCTCACAATCACTCTACCTCCGGAGGCGATCCCACTTTCAGGCCCGCCTCCTCTCGGGTGGCGCCCGCCGACTCCACAGTTTCCAGTAGTGGTGTTGCAGGAGACTTCCCAGCAGGTAGTGGCGTTTTCTCAGGAGTTAATTCCAACGACACGTCTCCTCTTTTGCTTTCAACTGTTGATCCCAGGACTCCGAATCCCTCGTCTCCCGTCAGCTCGTTGCCCGTTGACGTCCTTCGTGAAAGTCCTAATTGCACTGACCCCCCCTCTTCCTGTGCAGCTGCAGAGCGACTGACGGACAGGTTTTCAGTCGTCAGCCGCGGGGACACGTCACCACCTGTAGATTTGCACTCTATGAATCCGTCTCCAGCCACTGACGGACACTTCAACCACGCAGCCTCACCCACGTCACCCAGAAAGTGTCTTTCTGAACCTCCGGTCGAGTCGCTCTCAAAACACTCAACTGATTTAAACCATCAGAACCACTTTGATCCTGTGGACGCTCACAGGGACGATGGCGTCACGTCCTCCCCACACAACCAGTGGAACTCTAACTCCTCCACTGACGCCCACTCGGACTCGTTCGCCCTTTGACGAATGTTTGCCCAGCGCGACTTAGTGGAGCCAATATCCGAAATTCACTTTTGATTTAGACTATTTTCGTTTTGTTTATTTTGAAATGTTCTTCCTCTCGTTCCTGTGGACACATTTGTTCTCGCCGAAAAGAATGGACAATGAAATTATAATATTTTTTTGTGTGATAGTTTTTTTTTCTGGGGCCGGGACAAAGCATCGAAATATTTAGTATTTTCAACAAAACAAAATTATTGTTCTCAAACCCTCGTGACAAAAAAAGTTAATTGTGGTTTGATATTTTACAGTTGATCCCCAAACTTTATTATAAGTAGTAATAAAAGACAAATACTAACAAATGTTAAAGAAAAAAATGTATTAAGTATAATAATAAATGTTTTCTACGTGACCTTTTCTACATTTTCTATTCTTATGTCTTTTTCTTTTTCAATATAGCCACTAATCGATAAAGCATTAGGGATCGAGATTTGATGCAAAATCCAATTTTAAAAAAAAAAAAAAAAAAACTAAACTAAACTAATTATCAGAAAAAGAATCTTACTGGTTGATAAATTGATGCCTGGTCCCGCCTCCAGTTGATGGACGAGTCTCATGAACATATGAATGCAGTGTAGTTGACCACGCCTCCTGTCTGTCAATCGAGCTCGGACGTTTTATAAAACAGTAGCTGGAGTTAAATAAAACAGGGATTAAAGTAACCGTGATGAAATGATTCAATTCAAGGTGAAAAAACAAATAGGTAATCTGCAAATACATGATTAAATATAATAAGTTTGGAATGTCACAGCTGCGGTGTGCGATGATTGGAATCGTAAACACGTAAATGAGTGAAGATGTGAAGGAAGTGTCAAACCTAAAGTGATCACATAAAACTGACCATTTGTAAGAATGTTTAATAAGTGGTGCCTAAATAAAGATGGCCGACATGACGACTCATCTGGATCGCCCCCTGGCGGCTGTAAAATCATTTAAAATGTTTTAATTCCTTGAAATGTTCTTTGATTGTTTTATTTTTAATTAAATGCTTCTCAGTGGAACTGGAGATTGGTTCACTTTCATTTTCACGTCGGAGCAAATTCGGGTGCGTTTTGATTTCCTCACCACCAGATGGAGCCAGACTCAAGCTTTCACCTCCTCTGTGCTCCATCACATTCTCTCTCTCTCTCTCTCTCTCTCTCTCTCTCGCTCTCGCTCTCTCTGACTGAGGGATGATGAGTCTCCAGGGGGCGACAGAGTTTCACCCACACTAATTAAAACTAATCAGGCCCCTGATAGCGGCTGTTAACCACTGTGGTGGATCAGCGCTCACTCCCGACAAAAAGTGAAAGAGACAAAAACTACAAAAAAATTATCCCCCACGTGATCAGAGACGAGAACAATGATCAGAAATAAACTTTTACAGTCTTGTAGCCACTCAAACTTCACAGCTGCTATGGTTATGCCTGGTGTAACTGTGAGATTCATTAATTGACTAAATATGAGGATTAAATCAAGTATTTTGATAATTGTATTGATTTTCCTCATTAGTCTGAAAGTGGTGCCTAATCAAATGGTCACAAAGTGCAGGTGGAGAATGGGAGTCATGCTGAACGATATAGTTCACGACAGAATAGATAACGGATTGTTACATTTCTGAAAACGCGCTGACTTGTGGGTCGACATTAAGAAGTTGAATAATTAACGTGTTTGTTGAGTTGAGTCCTGTCGGTCCACAGATAGTAGGCGGAACCAGAAAAGATTATTACAGGTCCTGAGAAAGGTTGTGATCCAGGATTTCCGTCGCTTTGCTACGATGGAGTGTTAAATAAAATAATCATAAAGTCGAAAACATTACAAGAAGTAAGTTGTAATATTAAGTCGTTATTAGATGCAAACAAAGTCCAGTTCAGGATTTGTGATCCAGAGGTAACTGTGATGAAAATGGATTTTCCTCGGTCGTTATTTCATGAAAGAAAAATCTATTTTTGTTGTTAAATGTCTTTTTATATCATTTACATCTTCATTCTGGAAATCTTTCTTCATTGCCCCCTCCCCCCCCGTCCTTTCACAGTCTGATCATGTGACTGTATGGATGCTGTAGATTTTTGCTGCAGTCGATCAGACAAGTGAAATATGATCACAGTCACGTTTTAGATTAAATCAAGAAAAATCTGAATCCATAAAAATAAATCTTTCTTACAAACGATACTGTTTCTTTTGTTTGTTTGTTGACAAACATCAGTTGTTTGCGTCACAGCTGTTTGTGTTCCCTCTCTCTCTCTCTCTCTCTCTCTCTCTCTCTCTCTCTCTCTCTCTTTCTCAGGCCACGCCCACATTCTAGAACACTGGTGGCAGGCCATTGTTAGCGCTGTTGCCAGGCAACACGGCGCACCGTCGTCAGGGACAACCAGCTCTTCTGTCTTTCTCTCTCCATCTGATGACACACACACACACACACACATACACACACACACACACACACACACACACACACACACACACACAAACACACACAGCTTCCATCTTGTGGGAAAAAATTCAAGCAAATACACAAATACATATTGTTCATATTCACACCCGCTCTTTCTCTCTCCCTCTGTTACACACACACACACACAGACACACACTATTGTATGATGCAATCACCTGACATCCGGATTCGTCCCTGTGCTTCTATCACAGATCCGCCGCTGATCTTTTGAAATGCTTTATTATAATTCAGCACATGAGGTCGTCACGGAGACAGAACACATGAGGAAGAGGACACACAAAAAAAACAAAGCCCCCCCCCCCCACACGTCGCCTCACCCCACCCTGAGAAAAAGGGGACGCTTGATTTCAGTTCCCACGCAGAGGTGAACATTTTCCTCATGAAACCAAAAAAAACAACATTGTTTCCAACATGTCGGCGAGAGCAGAGTCTGACGCCATGATGACATCATCATGAGTCGCTCAGTTGATCATTAACATCGGAGTCGATGACGCAATCAACAGCGTTTTCAGTTTACGCTGAACATTCGTGAGGATAGAACAGGCTGGAACTAAAGATGGACGACATGACAGATTCTCTATGTTAGCAGATGGGACATGGACTAAACCCCAAAAAATCCAAATAGACATCAATTTTTTTTTAAACGTCGTCCATCTTTATGTATATTATAGGGGGTAGAACAACATCCTGCCACTAGGGGGAGTAATGTAACGTTTTTAAGCTACGTTACATTTTGGAATAAAGATTTTCTCCATCAATATGCGGAGTGGTCAAATCAGCTGACAGGTTGCGTTTTCAATCTGTAAAATGTTTCATCAGTTTGTTCCCATGATGCATTTCAGCTGCAGGTGCACTCTCCTGTTGGGCCACCACTAGTAGAAGAGCAGAGAAACTGGTTCTGAACCTTCTTCCAGCTTCGGGTCATGTTT
This sequence comes from Pleuronectes platessa, assembly GCF_947347685.1. Taxonomy (NCBI): domain Eukaryota; kingdom Metazoa; phylum Chordata; class Actinopteri; order Pleuronectiformes; family Pleuronectidae; genus Pleuronectes; species Pleuronectes platessa. The sequence continues at coordinate 3,095,711 of NC_070648.1, read as the reverse complement.
TAACATACGTGTCAATTCAAAGCCAATAATCAATCATCAATAGGTCTCTGTTTTTTCCTGAAGAGACAAATGATAAAAACGTCCATGATACAAAAATACAACAACGTGAGCTTCAGTCTGTTTTAGTTTATATAAAACCAAATGGAAGTGTTACTGCGCCCTGAGAACTTTCCAGTGAAATCCACATGGATAAAAGAGATTCAGACGTTTCACTTCAGGCAATGAAATAAACCCGAGAATAAAAGTAAAGTAAAATAAATATGCAGGGATGATGAAGCAGATCAGCTCTGGACCATCGATAGTTAAGAACCAGATCATGTCGTACCCACGTGTACACGACCCGGTCCAACTCAATCAAGGTGCCTTTAAAGTTCTCGAGGAGGAGGTAGACAAAAGAGACAGATAACAGTGATGTGGTAACTGTAGTCCTACTGCAGTGAACTTGTAGTCCTTAATAACAGTCTTGGATCACTTCCTGCTGAGGTCAGTTCGTACTCGCTCTGAGGTTTTTCCTGTCGTCCAGTTTACTGTCAAACGGGAGGCCTGAAACTTCCTGGTTTGGCTTCGGCTGGATTTCCTGTTCACTAAGAGGAGGAGGAGGAGGAGGAGGAAGAAGACAGTTTGATCCCACGTGATGGAGGCTGCTCCAGGTGGGGTTGTGTTGACCCTGTCTGTATGAACATGATGAGGTGAGGTTTTCAGAAAGGGCTTCACCATGGATGCTTATTCTTTCATAGGATAAGTTAACATCTTATCTTTTCCTGCTGTCATCACAGCCTTCCTGTATCGACTGCTGAGGGTCTGTTTGGTTTCAGTCGAGTTGCATTCATCTAGAAAAATTTACCTCGTAATCATGAT